>NW_023649880.1:0-6223 GCF_015228065.2 Penaeus monodon | reverse complement strand
AACTTTTTTAAAAAAAAAAAGATCTCTGGGCGTCTCCCCCGGTGGGAAACCCCGGGCCCGATTACGGCGCTCTCGAATTTTTTCCTCGGGGGACCCTAAAGGGAGGGGCCGCCCTCCTTGCGCGCCGGCGGCTGTTTCTTTTCGACGGGTCGCAAAACCAAAAGCACGTACGCACCGCGCGCACACCACCGGACACATACCAGACACACAAAGCACGCACCCCCAAAAAAATACACACAAAATTTTATAAAATTTAATTTTATATTATATAATATATATATATAATATATATATATTATTAATTATATATAATATATATATATTAGTTTCTTCACACCCCTGTTTTTTGTCTTCATCACAACCTCCACCTCCATCCCCCACCCCTCAACTACCCCCCCCTCCCCCCCCCCCAAAAAAAAAAACGATTAAAAGGCTTCCCTCTCTTTGATCTTAGACACTCTCTTCCCCGAGAAAGTGTGTAAAGATACGGTCAGGATTTTCCAGACCTCTCTCTCTCTCTCTCTCTCTCCCTCTCTCCTCTCTTCTCCCCTTCTTCGGTCTCTCCTCTCTCTTCTCCCTTTTCTTCTCTCCTGTCTTTCTCTCTTTTTCCCTCTCCTGTCTCTCTCTCTCCCCTCCCTCTCTCTCTCTCTCTCTCTCTCTCTCTCTCTCCCTCTCCTCTGCTCTCCTCTTCTCTCTTCTCTCTTTTTCTCTCTCTCTCTCTCCCCTCTTTTAAGTCTCTCTCTAACCAATTTATCTTTTTTTTTCTCTCCATTATTACCATTGTTTCTCTGTTTTGCCTACTGTTTTTATACATATCTGGGGGTTACCATCCTCTGCTTCTTTATCGTTCTCTGTCCTTCCTTCTTTTCCTTCCTTTCCCCCTCTGCTTATTTTCCGTTTGGCAATCCTCTCCTCCCCTCCTCTCCTTGTTTTCCCCCTTTATAAACCTGTTTCCCCCATCCTCTTCCCCCCCTCCCTTTCCCCTTTCCCTGCTCGTTTCTTTATCCGCTCCCCCTCCCATTTTCACACCCTTACCTCCCCTTCTTTTCCCCTTTTTCACTTCTTTTCCCCATATCCCTCCTCCCTTTTGTCTCCCCCCTTCCTTCCTTTTTTGTTCCTTCTCTCCCCAATCCCCACCTTTTCTTCACCTCTTCCCTCCTCTATCCTTATTCTTTTTCCTCTCCTCCCTTTTTTTTTAATCTGTTCCTTCCCCCTGTCACCCCCCCCAAACACCTCTTCTTTTGTTTCCTTCTACATTCTGTCTCTCTCTTCTCCCCTTTTTTCTCCCTTTATATTTTTCACATCCCTTTCCCTTACTAATTTTCCCTCTATTTCCCTTTCCCTTATCTTCTTCCCCTCTTCCTTCCTTCTTTCCCTCCCCCTCTTTCCCTCTCTTTCCTCCTCCCTCTCTTCCCCCTCCTCCATCCATTTTCTTTTTCCCCCTCCATTCCTTTCCCCCTCGCCCTTTTCCCCCTTCCCTCTTTTTGCTTATACCCTTTTCTTTTTCCCTTTTCTTCCCTCCATTTCACTCCGCCTTCTTTCTTCTTTTTCTTCCTTTTTCCCCCCTTTCCCCCTTTCCCTCCTCCCCCCCCCCCTTCCCCCCTCCTCCCCCTTCACCCTTCCTTTTCCCCCCTTCCCCCCCCCCCCTTCCTCCTCCTCCTCCCCCCGGCCCAGACCCGCGCCCTGGGGGCCCTTCCACTTCGTGTTTTCGGCGTTTCCCGCGAGCACCAGCGGCTTCTCTCTCCTTTGACCTCGATTTTTTTCATCGTTTTAAAATTTTTTTTTGTCTTGTGGATTTCCCCCTTGTTCTTTTTTTTTTTTGGGTTTTTTCCTTTTTTGTTTGGGTTTTTTCTTTTTACTATTTCCTTATACTTGCTGGTTTCTGTTGTCTACATGATTTATGTCTGTTTTTAAAAGCCACCTACCTATTGTTTTTGGTTTTTTATCCATTATCTCTCTAAATCCCTCCTATCTGTTTATCTATCATATACATCATACATACTACATAAAAATACATAATACATACATACATAATACATACAAAAACCCCAAATACATACTACATCATAAAAATAAACATACATACATACTACATACATACATACATACATTACATACACATCAAATACAAAAAATTTAAAAATACATACATACATACTACATACATCAAACATACAAAAATTACATACAACATACTACATCTACATACCACTAAAAAAAGGGGATTAATAATGAAACAATGGAGATTTGACGAGTTCTGTATTGGACCGCCCCCCCCCCCCAAAAAAAAAAAAAAAAAAAAAAAAAAATCGACGGATAACCTTTCGATCAGGAGCGAAACCTATTCATTTTGTGTAAGTTATTTAAAAATCAAAAAGGGGCCCTTCCCCAAACGTATAGAAGCTGGGGACAGGAGCATGCTTACCTGTATTCACAAGAATAGAAATAAGAAAAGAAAAATTTGTCCGTCGAAAAGTGGTCATGTTGTAATGAATTAAAATTGCTTTTTTAAAAGTGCGAGTTGAAGAGACAATTAAAAAGGGAGAAGTCAAATTTTTTAAAGGTTTTTTGGGGACCTGACAAAAGAGAATTCTAAGGAAAAAGAATAAATTTTGCAATATCTAAAATTTTGTAGTATTAGTACAGAAATCAAGGTTACAAAGACGGGGATGAAAAAATACAGAAAGGTTCAGAGAAATTCCAGGAAAGAAAAAGAAAAAAAATCAAAATTAAGAAAAGGGTTTGGGAAAAAAGGGAAAGAATCGCGGAATTTTTTTCGATCCTTAAAGAAGCGCTGCCACCCGTTTACCTTTTCCCCGCTGCTTAAGAATCCCTACTATGGACATTTGCTATCACCCCCCAGTAAATGACTTTGGAATCCTAGTCAAAAAAAATAACAAAAAAACAAAACCAAAAAACGGGGAAAAAATATCGATCCCCTGGACAAACATTATATTAAAACAAGAAATGTAGATTCAAGAAGGTATTACATCTGCAAATTTTGTTATAATAAGTCGCGGGGAAACTGTCACGGCGGGATAATTAGTAACTTGTTTTCAAATTGAAAAATTGCTTTTGGGCAAATTCCGATAAAAGTTTTTGGAGGGAAAAATAAAACTGGAGTATTTAAAAGGAAATCGAATCGATGAAAATTTCCTGTCTAAAAGGGAACGAAGCAAGGAAAATCCCAACCCAAGAATCCAAAAGATAAATTTGAAAAATGTAATAAGATTTTCCTTTGATGTTTGTGGTGGCTAATCCCAGGCATTGTCTGATCATGTTAGCGACAAAACAATTTTAAAAAAAAGAGGATTCTTGTCGCTCTGTAAAATACTCGAAACTTTTTTAGGAGGTGAATTGAAATGGAGTCAACCCCAATAATAACAAGTAGTGGTATTGACCAAAAATCTACCTCTACCCCATAAAACGAAATAAGAATTTTTAACATGTAAAAGAAAAAAAAAACCCGGATACTGAAACGGGGCTTGGTACCGAATAAGTCCAAAAGTACCTCACGGTTCCATTCAATAAAACTTTGAAAATTTGTAGATGAAAAAAAAAAAGGGCCGTGACTTCTCGGGCTTATTTTAGAGTATGCTCAGTGATAAGAGTATCCTCGAAGAACGAGTGGCCACAAGGGGTTTTCACTTTAGGGCACTCGAACTTACGAAAAAGATTTTAAAGAAAACAAGACGGGTACTTGAAACGGAGGATAAAACGTGGTGACAGCCGGGTGTAAATTTTGGGGTTTCCAAAAAAGGGCTATTATGATGGAACAAACATTTTATCTGCTGGGAAAAAATACCAGTTCAGACACTTTTATGATATAGCCTTGCCCACTATTCAACAAGGGAAAAAAAAAGCACCAAACCACCCCATATTTTAAAATTTAAAGGGCGGAAGAAGTGAGAGACTGGAGACTTTTGGGGAGTTGATTAAGTTATAGTAACTACATACACCCCGCTTATTTCTGTCCGCAGTAAAACACCCCCAGGCAAACCCCAGGCACTGTTCCGACTCCACCACTCGGTTTCGTTACAGTGTTGTTCTGCGGGGCGGCGCCGGGGACACCATCTCCAAACAAAGGGGAAAAATTTTTTTCTCGTTTTTTTTCCTCTGTTTGCACCCATGAGGCGGGTGAGGTTCCCTCTTCCTTTGAGGGGAGCGCCGCGAGGAGTGTGAGATTGCCCGTGTTGACTCGGGATGGCCCCCCTCTTTTTTTTAGCTTTCCTGTTTATTGTTGTTATGGTTGTGTTCAAGAGGAGGGGGGCTATTGTGGTTTGGTGGTGTTGTTTTTTTTGTTTAAAGGTTTTTGTTTTTATGTTAGCATTTTCTTAAACAAAAAAGACATACTGGGAATAGCAATAAGTGTGTAAGATAATATAGCAAAAACTTGGTAAATTTTCATAATACCAAATAATAAGCAATAAAAATATTTTTTATGTTATTTTCATCTATTAAAGATTTTGATCATAAATTTCATTTCATTGTTTGTGTTCTTACTGTTAGGATTATATTATTCTTTTTAAAACAAATTATTGTTATTACCCCTTTTTTTCATATTATTTTTACCTACATGTTTTATTACTATTTCTTTACTATCCCCCCCTACACTACTACGCTACTGTACTACTATTACTATTAACACTATTGGTTTTAATAATAAAATCATCATCACATTTCATCATCATAAACATCCATCATATCATCATCATTATCAGCAGCAGCAGCATAAAAATAAAATAATAATAAAAATAATAATAAAATAATAAAAATAATAATAATAATAAATAAAATAATTAAAAATAAAATAATAATAAAAAATAAAAATAATAATTTAATGATAAGTATGATAATATTAGTAATAAAGACATAAAAAATGAAAGAAATGATAGAAAAAAATTTTAAATAACAATAATAAAGTAATAATAATGATTTTAAAATAAAAATATTATTATTATTGTTGTTATTATTTTCATTATCATCATCCTTTTTCTTCTTGTTTTTTTCGTTTATAATAAAATAAAAAAATAAAATTAAAATAATAATAAAATAATAAAAATAAAAATAATTAAAAAAATAATAATAATAATATAATAAAAAATAAATAAAAATAAATTTTATTATTTTTATATTTTTTTTTTAATTATTATAACAATAATGATAATAAAATATTTTCCATTATCTTAATTATTATTAGTATCATTATTACTAATATCATTTTACACTGTTATTAGATTATGTTATTATTATCATTATTTTCTTATTTTTAAAATTTTTTCTCTTTTTATGTATTTCTCCTTTTTCTTATTATCATTTCCTCTAAAAGATTCCTTTCGGGGAAAATTTTAATTTCGCAAATCCTCTTTATAAAAATTTAATTGGAAAAAATCCCCCCCCGCGGAGTCTGCTCATTTTTTTTCATTGCGAAACTGCTCTTTTATTCTTTGGGATCATCAGAAGATTTAGAAAAATTAGAAATTTTCGTAGTGTTTGTCTCACATTTTTTTTTTTTTTGTTTTCTGTTTTATGTCCCTTTTCTTTCTTTTCTGTTTTGTTTTTTTTAATCATTGTTTTTTTTATTATTATTATTATTATCATTATTATTTTAATTTTTTTATTTTTTTATTATTATTATTTTTTTAAATATTATTTTATTATTATAATTTTAAATTTTTATTTAAAAATTTTTTATCATTATTATTAAAACTTGAAATTTTCTTTTTTCAAAAAAAATACCTCCCCGCACCATCTCCATACCCTTGGCGGGGCTCCGGGTGCGTTGGCTCCCCTACCCCACCACCATCCGGGCGGGCATCCCCGCCCACTGGTCGCGGGTGCCCTTTTCCCCCCCCCAGTTTCAACGGCTGCCTCTTTCCCTTACGTGGTTTTGCCCCCCCGGGTTTTTCCCCTGCGAGGCTTCCTCGCCGCGCCTGCTTCCTCCCTCGCTTTTGCCGCTTTCACAAGTTTTCCCGCGACGTTCCCCCGGGGAAGGGGCCAGGGCAGGGCCAACCCCTCCTCCAGCGTTTTCTCCCCGGTTTTTCCGGGCGCTGTCCCTCGCGGGGGCCGGGAAGGCGGGCCCCTTCCCCAACCGTTTCCTCCCCCGTTTTTTCCCCCCCACCCCTTCCCAGGGGTTTTAGTACAAGCCCCGCTGCTCCGTCTGACCCTCTCCTCTCCTGAATGTAGTGAAAAGCCCTTCCTTCAAGGCCCCCAGCCAGTTTTT
>NW_023649879.1:0-6223 GCF_015228065.2 Penaeus monodon | reverse complement strand
ACAAAAACAACCACCACCCCGTATGAATAAAATAGCTTACTACGTTAAGATAAAAAAGATATAATTATTTTAAAAAACAATAAATTTTTCGGAAGCGGGGACACCCAAATTTGGTGAAGCTTTGCGTGTCAGGCTGTTGGTCATTCTTTTGTAACTGTTGTAATTGTGGATATCTTTAGAATATTTGTACCGTTAATGCTGCTGCTACTACTACTGTTGTTATTTTTGTTATGATGATTATAACAATAATGTGGGTATTTATTATTAATATCATTATGATCATCGTTAATATATTCTAAGCTGATATTCCTACTGTCAACATCATTTTCACTTTTTATAATCATCATTGTTTTTGTTATTATAATTATTACTTTCAATATTATTGTTATTATTATTATTATTATTATTATTATTATTATTATTATTATTATTATTAATTATCCTTATTCTCATTCTTCTACTTCCTTTTTTTCTTGTTATTATTATCACTATTATTATTATAATTATTATCATTATCATTATCATTATCATTATTAACATTCTTTTTTTCCTTCATCATCATCATCATCAATCATCATCATCATTGTTATTATTATTATTACTGTTATTATTATTATTATTGTCATCAGTATCGTCATCACTTGCTGTTACCAGTTTGTCAATTTTATTGCTATGTTTAACATTATCAATCTTATCATAATGACTACATTATAACATGTTATTAATGATACTGGTAATGAGAATTATTGTATGAATGCTAATAATGCTAATAATACAATAATGACAATAATAGTTAATGTAAATAACAACAATGATACGGATAATGATACTGATAATGATATTAATAATAATAATGATAATAATAATAATAATAATAATAATAATAATAATGATAATAATAATAATAATAATAATAATAATAATAATGATGGTGATAATGCTAATAATAATGATAATGCTAATAATGATAATGATAATGATAATGATAATATAAAACCAAAGAATAATAATGGTAGTAATGAAGTAATGATAATGATGATGATGATGATGCTAATAATAATAATGACAATGATAATAGTAGTGATAACAGAAAAATAAAAGAATAATAATGATAATAATGATAAAAATAATAGTAATAATAATAACAGTAATAATAATGATAGCAATAATAATAATGATAATAATGGTTGTAATGATAACTATAATGATATTAATAGTGATAGTAAATGATAGTGATAATCTAAATGATAATGATAATAATAGTAATAATGATGACAATGGCTAATGGTAATGATGATACTTATAGTGATACTAATGCTGATAATAATAATAATAACAGTAATAATGGTTAAAACAATATTAATGATAATAGTGTTAATGATAATTGTAATGATAATGATGAAAGTAATGATAATAGTAATAATGTAGTAGTTAGTAGTAATAATGGTAATGATAATAATAATAGTAATAATAATGATAATAATAATAAACAATGATGGTAATGATCATTTAAACAATAGTGACTAGTGCTTAGTGTTAATGATGATAATGAGGTTGATGATGGTAATGGGATAGATGATAATGATAATGATGATAATAATAGTCATGATAATAATCATAATGATGATAATAACAAAGAAATTAATAATGCATACAATGATAACAATAATGATGACAACGGCAATAGTAACGATAATGATAATGGTAATAATAATAATGATGAGAATAATAGTGATGATGATGATAATAACAATAATGATGAGAATAATATTATCATCACCATTACTATTATACTGTTAGAAGAGAAAGTACGTTATTACTGTTTCCGTTTTTGTTACATTTTCATTAAAAAAATCGTTTGCATTGTGATTAAAGTTGTTATTATCATTACAAAATTGTTATCATTATCAATATTGTTCTTACTATTATCATCATCATCATCATCATCATCATCATCATCGTCATCATAGTCATCATTATTATCATATTATTATCATTATTATTATTATTATCATTATCATTATTATAATGGTATTATTTTTATCGTTGATGCTATTACTATCATCATTATTGTTGTTGATAATATCATATTATGATTACAATTATTGTTATTATTATCATCATCATCATTATTACCATCGTCATCATCTTTCCTACCAGGAACTGTACCGCTGACAGTGCAAACAAATAAACTAACCGAAATCAAGATCGATCCAAAAAAAATAGGCAAAACCGCGTGAACAAACGAAACGAGAGCTACAAAGAAGAGAGAAACACACGGCCTTTGCAACTAGCACGGCGTAAGTTATACTACTACTACTACTAATGATAATAATAATAATAATGATGATGATGATAATAATAATAATAATATAATAATGATAATGATAAAAAATATATAATAATAATGATAATAGTAATAATAATAATAATAATAATAATAATAATAATAATAATAATGATAATAATGATAATAACACTTACCATAATATAACAATCAGAGTCAGAACCCCCCCCCCCCCAATAAATAAATAAATAAAGGAATAAACAAGAGCAGATGACCCCATGGTGCTGATTCTACCGAGGCCACGGGGAAGGCTGCGCTGTTCGTGTTTCCCCTCCTCCTCATGCTTAAATAACCGAAAATCGTGCCTCTCGATTTTACGATGGAGGAGGAATGTCAGCACGGAAAAATTTAATTTTCCTTCTGTTCTGGTTATGTAAAATTATCTTTAGTTGGTTTTCCCCCAATTTGGAATTTTTCAGTTTTGCTTCCATTTTATTCATTTTGATGATGTAAAAAACTTCTTTTCCTTACATTTTTCCATCACTAGTATTCAGTCTCGTATTTTTTGCCATTCTCCCTATTTTTTGCATTCTTTCTCTTTTTTTCTTATAATTCTTTTTTCCTTGTTTATTCCTTTCTCCCCATATTAGCCTTGTGTCTTTTTTCTCCTTTTTAATGGAATCACAACCATAGACTAAAAATCAAATTTCCCTTCGTTTTTTTTCGTTTATCGTGACAGTGACCCAAATCCCTTTCTTACTCATCTTATTGACTATTCTTTGCTTTGGTTTCTGTTTTAGTTGTGAAAGTCCCTTCCTCCTCTCCACGAATTTTTCTAATATCAGTCTTTTTATTAGGTTTAATCAGGTGTCATGCCGAGTTTTTTCTATACTTCATACAAATTACTATTCGTTATTTTACCCCATTACTTTTCCTAACCATTCTTCAAATTATTACCTCCATAATTAAACCTTCTCTCTTACCGCTGTATGTGCTTCCTTTTATTCTCGCATTCTTTTTTTTATATCATTTCTTCCTTACCCATCCTCAGTTTTTTCTTCCTACCATGCTTCATGCCTCTTTCGCGACGTTCTTCGTTACTCTCTCTTTTTCTGTTCTCCAACTTAAATGGAATCCATTCTTCTCCCCTCTCTCTCTCTTCCTTACTCGAGCGAATTCCATCCCCCCTCTCTCTACTCTTTTCTCAAATAAATTTCCCTTCTTTCTCTCTCTCTCTCTTCCTAAGCGAATACCACCCTCTTTCTCTCTCCTCTTTACCAAATAAATTCTATTTTTTCTCCCCCTTTCTTACTCAAGCGAATTCCATCCCCTCTTTCTCTCTCCTTCACTCAAATAGTTCCCATTCTTTCTCTCTCCCTCTTCCTTTTCAAATGAATTCCTTTCTCTCTTCCCCACTCGAGCGAATTCCATCATCCCAACTCGTGACTTCACCTTCCCCGCGCCCGCACAGCCTCCGTGCGATTTTCATTCATCCTTTCCCCCCTCGCGATGACCAACAGCTTGGTTATCAAGGGTTTCAGCGTCGAGCCAAACGAGTGAAGGCCTTGAAATCTTCCTCTCTGCTGATGCTGGTAATTGAGGAACTGAAGAAGTCTTTGTTTAATGTTTTTTTCCTTTAGTGTAGTCCTCGGGATTAAGGTTTGTGATCCACGCTCTTGATTGATGTTGGGGATGGTAGAATTTTTTATCCTTCTTTTGTGTGTTAAAAACACGGTATTCGACAGTATGAAAACCCACCCTCACCACCACACATTTTATCATACGTGTACATATTAATAGGATACACAACCCCACACACACCACACACACACACACACGCACACGCACACACACACACCACAAACCCCACACACAACAAAACACACACCACACACCCCCACACAACAACACACATAACACACACACCACAACACACACAACTAACAACACACCATAAAACACACACACATATATATAAAATATATTATGCATGATGTATAAAAATAGATAATATATGTGTGTGTTGCGTGTCTGTTTTTGTATATACACACACCAAAAAAAAAAAAAAAAATATATATATACAACCAAAAATATAGCATATATAATATAATATATAATAATATATATAACTATTATAATATATAATATTAATATATATTAAAAATGTACGTATGATAAAATACATATAATAAACACATATTACAGGACATATATGATCATATGATATATATTATAATAAAAAATAAAAAAAAAAATTATATAAAATATATATATAATATATACTATAATTATATATATTATATATTGGGGTGTGTGGTGTGTGTGGTGTGTGTGTGGGTGTTTTTGGTGTAGTAAGCATGCATATGTTGCCGCACCCACGCACGCACCACAACATATATAGTATATATATTATATATGTATGTATCTATAATATACATACACAACCATACACATAACATAAAACAACATACACACATACCACATAACACACACACCACCACACACACACAACACACAACCCACATATTATATAATATATATATAAAATATATAATATATATTTATGCATGTATGTATACAATATGTTTATGAACACGTTTTTTAAGGATTTTTGTTTTCCCCTTTTTCCGTGTGCTTGTGTTCACAAAGGCCCCCAATATCACCTGATTCTTAATTTATGTAATGAAAACATTATTAAACGCGTATTTAATTTTTTGGATGTCGTTTTCTAGACAATAATGGAGAGGGGTCTTTAAAGCCTTGAACACTAAAGATAATTCTAGTCTTTAATCTTCCTCTTATTCTGATCGTTCGAGTTCTTTGACCGCACTGTAGAGCTTGTGTTTGTTTGAAAAGAAGCTTAAAAGTCAGAGCTGTATAAACAACGTCTTGTTTGGACGGGGTGTCACTGAGGTCCCCCCATTTCTCTTATTCTTTTCTTCTCTTCTATTCTTT
Organism: Penaeus monodon; assembly: GCF_015228065.2. NCBI lineage: Eukaryota > Metazoa > Arthropoda > Malacostraca > Decapoda > Penaeidae > Penaeus > Penaeus monodon. The sequence goes on along the minus strand of NW_023649879.1, from coordinate 981 downwards.
CCTTCTCTCAATTCGTTAATTCCAACGTCGTATTACTTATTTTTAAGTCACTTGTTTGAAATTCGATCATGTTATCTTGCTATGATAACATCACACTATATAGAATATTATAAGAAATAAAATAGGTAATAAATGAATAAAACAATACGTAAGTTAACATTCAAAGACTTTCTAAGCTCTGCGTGTAGTGACTCCACAAACACGCGCAAAGACTGAGCCAATAACCTCACAGTTAAGCAAACTACACAACAATAAGAATGCGAGGGAACGATGTGCTGGGGTATTGTTACTACCCTAGTTTAATGGAACAGCCGTTATCCTTGTCCTTCATTGCCCGAAATAGCAGACGCAATTCAGTGTAACTCTTGTGGTGTACGATGCCTGGTGTTGTGTCGGGTGCGGGGAACATTTATATTATTCTATATATTGTATATATATATATATATTATATATATATATATATATATATATATATATATATATATATATTATGTTCATGATTATTCTAGAGCAGTTATTAGGGATATTTAGCGACCATTTGTTTAGTTAGTGTTATTATTGAATTTCGTGTTTTTTTTCGGTATTCTCTGAATCAAAGACCAAATTGACCCTTCCAGAAGCATGCCATAATATTTTTTTGAATGATTAGCACATTTTGTACATTATAAATAGAAGTTACTGTAAAAGGCTATCATCCTAGTAAATGGTGAACAGAGGGTAGTTATACTTGTTAAACGGCTTGACTCTTTATTTCTGAGTTGATACCACGCAGTATAAAAACAACAAGACATGTCTAGTTATAATCGGGCCGCGCGGAGGTCACGGTCAGCTGCCGGAGAGAGGGCGGAGCAATGAACTTAGTGCGGTTGGTAGCTTAGCACGAACTCCCGGTCAAACGAGGTTCAGATATAAAATGTGAACCTCCGCCCGCTGAGCGGGTGGTTCTATTTGCATTTGGATCCACGTGGAAAAAGCCCGTGG
>NW_023649878.1:0-6223 GCF_015228065.2 Penaeus monodon | reverse complement strand
AAAAAAACACACACCCAACACACACCCACACACCACACACACACACACACACACACACACAACACACACACACACATATTATATATATATAATATAATATAAAATTTTATAATATATATATATATATAAATATTTATGTAATGTGTGTGTTGTGTGGGGTGGTGTGTGTGTGTGTGGTCTGTGTGTGTGGTGTGTGTGTGGGGTGCGTGGGGTGTGTGTGTGTGCGTGGTGTGTGTGGTGGGGTGTGTGTGTGGTGTTGCGTGTGTGTGTGTAGAGAAAGAATTATGTGTGTATTTATAAAATGTTATGCATATATAAAAATATATAAAATATGTATATGTGAGTGCGTGTGTGGGGCGCGCGTGTGTGGTGGGGGTGTGTGTGTGTGTGTGTGTGTGTGTGTGGGTTTTGTGTGGGGTGTGTGGGGTGTGTGTGTGTTGTGTGGGTGTGTGTGTGTTTTGTGTGTGTGTTTGTGAGGGGTGTGTGTGTGTGTGGTATATATATATATATTATATATTTTATATATATATAATTTTTATATTATATTTTATATATATTTATACATATATTCAAATATAAATATTTCCCACACACACACCACACACACACACAAAACACACCCCACACACACACACACAACCCACACACACACCACACACACACCACACACCACAAAACACACAACACACACACACACACACAACACACACCACACACACACATATATATAAAATATATATATATATACATATAAAATATATTAATTTTATAAAATTTGTTGTGTGTGTGTGTGTGTGGGTGGTGTGTGTGTGTGGTGTGTAAAAAAGAATTATGTGTGTATTTTATATATTTATGCACACACACACCCCAACCAAACACACACAACACCCACACACACACACACACTCACACCAAACAATCACACACACCACACACCCACCACACACACTCACACACACACACCCCCACACACACACACACACACACCACACCCCAAATATATATATTATTATATATATATAATATATATATATATCATATATAATATAATGTGTGTGTGTGTGGTGTGTGGTGTGTGTGTGTGTGTATGTGGTGTGTGTGTGTGGGGTTTGGTGGTGTGTGTGTGTGTGGTGTGTGGTGCGTGTGCGTGTGTGTGTGTGTGTGTGTGGGTGTGTGTGTGTGTGGGGTTTTTGTGGGGTGTGTTTTGTGGTGAGAGAAAGAATTATGTGTTTTATTTATATTGTATGCATAATAAAAATATATAAATATATGTATATGTGAGTGCGTGTGTGCGTGTGGGGTGTGTGGGGAAGAGTGTGTGCGGTGTGTGTGTGGGTTGTGTGGGTGTGTGTGTGTGTGTGTGTGTGTGTGGTTTTGGGTTTTTGTGTTTGGGGTTTTTTTGTGGGTTGTGTGGGTGTGTGTGTGTGTGTGGTGTGTGTTGTGTGTGTGTGTGTGGTTGGTGGGTTTTTTTTATAAATATATATATATAATATATATTATATACAAATTTATATATATATATATTTTATATATTGTATGCTGGTTAATGCAAGAAAAGGGGGGGAAACGCAAACCTTTTTCTGTGTGGGCGGAATGGGGAGCAAGGCGGGTGGGGAAGCGAGGGGAACAGAGAGAGAGAGGGTCAGCAGGGGCCAAACCCGAGAAAAACGTTCAAAAAAATTAAACTTTTTTACCGTTGACACAAAAAATTCATTTTTTGGGGAAACCCAAATTCGTGCCCATTTCCTCATGCCTGTAGTTTTTTGGGCTAAAAAATATTTTGGGTAAAATATCCCCTTAAGTTACCCTGACAAAGAAGTTGGCAGGTAGCTGTGTGTTGCTGATAACTAGGGTCCTAAAAAAGCATAAAGATAACAAAAACCCTGCTTAAGGGTGAGAAAGAGAAAGCAACCCGTGGTTTTAAAATGGGTGCGGGAATGAGATCCGAATTTTTGGTGAGGAGACGTTTCTTACCCTTAACAAAAAAAAAATCCGGGGTGTCGGATTTTTTTTTGGGAAAGGAAAAAGAAAGGCCCCCACTTTTTTGAAAACCCAGTGGGAGGCAAAGAGAATTAAAAAATAAACCCCCGGAAGACTTACGGAAAACTCAAAAAAAACAACAAAAGGAGTAAAAAGAAATTTAAAAATAGGGGGTGAAAAATAAATAAAGAAAAAGCAAGAGACTTTTTTCCCGCAATGAAAAGGGGAAATGCAAGAGACAGTGAAAGGGCAGTGCAAGCAAAAAAAAACGGAAAAAATGGAAATAATCGAGAAATGCACACGAGTATTTTTGGGAAAAATGTCAGGAAAATCAGGAAAGCACTGGGGGGTTTGGGCCCTTTAAAAATTTTTAAAATTTAAAGTGAAGGAGGAAACCAAGAAAAAAACAGCGAATTTGGAGGGGTTTTTAAAGGGGAGGTGGGGGAAAGCTTTAAAGGGGCCCTCCCGGACCATTTTTTTTTGATGCCCTGTATAAATTTTAAAAACCCCCAGGTGTTGTGACCCCAGAAAAAAGGCCCCCAACCTGCAACAGCCCCTTCTCGTGCCCTGGAGTTGGAGCCCTTACCCTGAGAAAAGTACAGAAGTTAGGGTAGATATCTGCCCCTACATGCAATGATTTGGGGGGAACGAGGGTCAGACGAAGTAGCCAAGGGGAAATAAGAAAAGGGATTTTTAAATGGACAGTCCCCCCCTTTTCAGAAGAATGCTCGGGTGCAGGAAAAAAAGGACACTTTCCCAAAAGGGGCCCGCCAAAAGCCCAAGAAAAGCCCAGTACCCGAAAGGAGCTTGTAAATTTTTTAACCCCCTTCTGCTTTAGGAAACGGGGAGAGCCCGGGGCAAAAGGTTTAGCCCCTTGTCCCCCGAGGGAAAAATGGCAGACTCCACAAAATTTGGGAAAACCGGGGGCCCAAACCACCAAAGGGTCCAGGCTCCACTAAACTAAAAAGTACAGGAAAGGGAGCATCAGGTACCATGCAAATAAAGGGGCCCGTGGATGGGAGGCCCTAAAATAAAGGGCAGTGGGGTTTCAGCCTGGGAAAGTTTTTTAAGCTGGCAGGGGAATTTCCCTGGGGACGACCACAATCCCCTGCACCAGTGCAGGGGTGTTTTGGGGAGGGGCCAAATTTTTGCTGCACAACCCAAAAGCAAGGGGAAAAATGTTTTCCCCCAAAAATCCCCGAGCTTTATGGGGGAGACCCAATTTTTTTTAAATGGGGAAAGGGGGTCCCCGAGGTGGGCAATCCGGATCCATAGAGGGCCTAACAAAGGGTAATGGGGGTTTTCGGGGACCCCGGTTTTTGGGGAAATAACCCCGGCCCCCGAACCCTACTTCACCTGGGGAAAAAAAAAAAACACCCGGAAAAAAAAAACAAAAGGCAAAAACCCCCCGCTTTAAAATTGGCCCCAAAAAAAAAATCATGGAACCCCCTGAAATTTCCCGGCCCCGGGGGCCCCAATTGGGGTTTGAGGCCCTCCCGGGCTCAAGCGTCCCCGAACGGCAATCTGAGTTTTGAGGGTTCGAAATCCCCCGGGCCGGCCGCGTTTTCTTCCCCTTGGGGAAGGAACTTCACCTCCCTTTTTCCTACCTGCCAAATGGGGGGGCCCCAACCACCCAAGGGCAGTCCCGGGCCCCCCAACCCGATTAAAAAAAAGAGGGGAAAAGATTACCTAAAATGGTTTAAAACCGGCCCCCTCCGTGGGAAAAGGGCCCGGGGGCCCCCACCAGTATCACTCCCCCAAAAGCATTTACAAATGAAAAAATACAACTAAGTATCATGCGTGCTACGGCGGCCTCAGACATGAACCCCGTTTTTTAAAAAAAGGAAAAAGATAACGTCCCCCCTTTTTTGCTTTTCCCTGAAGAAAAAATGGCAGTATCAAGGCTTTGGGAAACAAATTTTGGTTTTTTTTGCATATTTTTCGACACCTTTTAAAAGCCCCTTGTTTTTTTGAGTTCATGGGGCCCCGACCCCCAAACTGTTTTTCCCAACTTCTTGGTCCCCGACGCCCCGACCAAAAGGAATCCCCTACCAAGGGGATGTAAAACCCTTTTTTTTGACTTTAGCGTCCCCGCCGCAAGCATGGATCGAAATGAAAAGGGTTTCCCCCCAACAGGGGGCCCCCCAAAATCCCCGAAAATTTTATAATTTTATATATAAAAAAATATATATATAATTTTAAAATAATTATATATATATATATATAAACCATATATAAATTTTAAAAATATATATATATTATATATATATATATATATTTATATATAAATAAAATATATATAATTTTATATATAATTTTTATATATATGTTTTTTATGTATATGTAAAATATACTTTTAAATTAAAAAAAAAAAAAAAAAAAAAAAAAAAAAAAAAAAAAAAAAAAGAAAAAAAAAATATATATAAAATTATATATATTTATATTAAATATATATATAATAAGATATATAATATATATTGATTGATTGACATGTGATGATGAAATGTTTTTAAAGTGTCTATAGTCTATGAATATATATATATATATATATATAATATATATATATATATATATATATATATATATAAATATATTATAATAATATATAGTATATATATATATATAATATATATATATATATATATATATTTAATTATATATGATATTATATATTATAGATATATATAAATATATATATAAGATATATATATATATATATATATATATATATATATATATATATATTAATATATTATAATATATATATATATATCATATATATAATATATATATATATAGTATATATATATATATATATATATATATATATATATATATATATATTATATATATATATATATATATATATATATATATATTATATATATATATATATATATATATATATTTTATATATATATTTATATATATATATATATATATATATATATATTATATAATATATATATATAATATATATATATATATAGAATATATATATATATATATATATATATAGATATATATATATATATAAAATATATAATATGATATTATAATATATATATATATAATATAATATATATATATTATATATATATATATATATATATATAATATATATATATATATATATATATATAATATATATATATATATATATATATATATATATATATATATATATATTATATTATATATATTTTAATAAATTATATATAGAGAGAGAGAGAGAGAGAGAAGAGAGAGAGAGAGAGAGAGAGAGAGATATAGACATATATAGATATATATAGATAGATAGATGGATATATGCATATAGATATATATAATATATATATATATATATATATATATATATTATATATATATATATATATATATATATATATATATATATATATAATATTATAATATATTTATATATATTACATACATGTATGCATATGCATATACGCACCCACACACACACTTTTACACACACACACACACACACACACACACACACACACACACAAACCCACGCCACACACACACACACACACACCCCACACACACCACACACATATATTATATATATATATATATATATACTATATATATATATATATATATATATATATATATTTTTTTTTTTTTTTTTTTTTTTTTTTTTTTTTTTTATAAGTATAAGTATATCTACAATATACATATATACATATATATATATATATATATATATATATATATAATATATATATATATATATATATATATATATATATATATATATATATATTTATATATATATGTTATATATATATATATATATATATATATATATATATATTCAGGACTTTGGGGCCTGTTAGGGGAACCCGTTCAGTCGATCCATGCTTGCGGCGAGGACGCTGAAGTCACAGAAAGTTTTACATACCTTGGTAGCGTAGTCCATATGTCTGGTCTGTCAGACCAAGAAGTTAGTAAACAGATTGGTCTGGACCCATGAACTCAATCAACAAGAGCATTGAGGTGTCGATACCTATGCAAAAGAACCAAATTACTTGTCTTCAAAGCCTTGATACTGCCAGTTTTTCTTCATGGAAGCGAAACCTGGACGTTATCTTCTTCTTCTTTTAACGGTAGGTTCATGTCTGAGCCGCCGTAGTCACAGCATGATACTTTTTGTAGTTCATGTGTGATGCTCTTGGGTGAGTAGTGGTGGGGGTCCCCATTCCTTTCACGGGAGTCCCGGGTTTTTTGGTTA
>NW_023649877.1:0-6224 GCF_015228065.2 Penaeus monodon | reverse complement strand
CCCGCACCCCCCCCCAGAGGGACTGGCAAGGCCCACCTCCACGAGCCAGCCATTAACCCCAGAGTGGCTGAGGGGCAGGAGTTGGTATGAAGCCAGGGCATATCCACACTCCTGTGGGCCATGGGGCCAAGATCCCCAACAGTTTAGCCTGGGACCTCAAGGTGCCCAGTTTCCATGGTGGTCATGTGGAGGCACTGCAGAAGTCTTGATGATAGAGAGGCTGTGGACTGGCAGGGGAGGCCTATGCAGAGCTGCTCCCTTTTTTGCACTAGGCAACCAGTGGTGGCAGCTGCAAGCGAGAAGGCATGCAAGCACGTAACACTCTCTAGGCTACCACACTATTGGTTCATGTCACCCGGAGCATGAAGCACCCCCCCATCTTATTCACATCAAATGCTGGAAACAAGTGTCTAGTCATCTGGAAACATTTCAAATCTTCATTCTGAACATTTTTGATTTTAGCAGTGACTCCAGCCTCTGAACAGTCCAAAATTGTGTTGTCAATGTATATGCACCTTTGTGTTTCCATATTCTTACGCATTTTTCAGTTTGATTTTTCAAACCATTACATGACCCTTATGAATATCCTTGCAATTGGAAACAGTTGCACTGCTGGGTTGGAGTTGTTGTAGGCTTTCAATGCAAGTTTCAAGTGAATATGTTAAGAACACTGCAACTGCAACATAGATGCAAGAAAAGAAGAGGCCCTTTTGAAAAACAATAAAATTGTCATTAGAACATCATGTTTCAGTATTTCAAATGATTTTTTAAAGGGGAAGTATACATATAATAAAAAAAATAATAATAATACAGCTTAGGAAAGTTGTCAGTCATAGTATTACCAAATACTGGAATCTTAAAAAGGAATTTTCATTTAAAGCCAATAGATTCTAGCCTTTTTTGCTAGATTTTTTTTTTTTTTTTTTAGAAAGTTTTGTTAGAAATGATACAACAAAAACACTAGTAAGATCACATATTCAAAATTTTAAGAAAAAGCAAAAATGTATACACAGAAGTTTGCTATTTGACTTCTATCTGACACTGAGTCAGCATAGTGGCAAAGAGGCCTTGGATCCAAGAAGAACAAATATGCAAATTTCTGTGCCATATTAAATGTGTTATGTGACCCAGTAATCCTAACTACTTAGCTGCCTTTTTAATCCACTGTAGTCTTTGTTAATTTTGTTGCACACAGGTAGCTCCACAAGTACTCAGCCACCAAGAAGTCATTAGTAGGCCCTAGTGACTGCGCCTTATTTCCCAGTTTTCTTTCTTTCTTTCTTTCTTTCTTTCTTTCTTTTCCTTTTCCTTTTCCCAAATGCATATTGATACTGTTATTATTATCATTGACATTATGATCATTATAATCTCATTGATATACTCCTAACAATAAAAAAGGAAAATAATATAAACATTATTGGTATAACAAGGTACACATAGCTGACACCATTGACATGGGTAAAATTTGAATTCCAGACATAGTACAAGGTAACTAGTACAAGACATCACTAAACTGATCAATTTTGTGACATATTTCTTCTATTACTTACTGTTACAAATTTGAAATACAGCTTATAAATACAGCCACTGACTATGGCCTGTGCACCGTCAGTATTTCAACACATACCATTTTATTAGGATAGAACTTCTAAGTGTCTCTGTACTTGATAATAATTACCAGGGAAATATTTGCATGAAGTACATTTAACTATCATGATGATGATGAAGAGGTATATGTCCTATTTGTAGTTGTTTTATGTTTAATTTAAAAATAAAACTTATTTTCATTTAGCAAGAGTGTGTCATATAAAAATTACTTAACACCTTTAGATTTTGCAATCCCCTGTCAGTTGCCTTGTACTGTATATGTCTGAAACTGCAACTAGACTATTATTGATCAGATTTAATATGGAAATGTTGTACTATTCCAATAGTTGGGGAGGGCATGAATTGTACTACACTTTATATTTAAATATTTTATTAAAATATGTTAAATAGTTGCTGCTGTAAAAATTAGACCATGGTTTCTTTACAGGTTGAAATGTGGAAGCAGAGGTTCCACATGGGTGAGTAACACATATTACTTTGACAGGGAGAAAATAGTGATGTGCTTGAGTGATAAAGTATTATTTTCAGTTCGAAACAAAACAAACTCAAGTGCACATGAATACATTTACTGTATATGTACATGAACACACTAATACATGGGCCTTCAACAGTAATTAAGCATGAAAATATGAAAGTCAAATCAAACATATAGATGTTAAATTTTTGGTATAATTGCTAAAGTGCATTGTTTTGGGAAACACATAATTACAATCAAACTATTACAATTTTTTAAAATAAAAAAATGATATCTGTATTGCAGGATATGTTTGGCTTCTACTGGTTTTGTGTGCAACAGTAGCGCATTCAGAGGATAATGTAAAATTTGAAGGAACACGTGAACGAAATGACCATGATACTGACGGAGAGTGGGAGGCCAGTGGGAAGAAGTCATACGTAATAGATGGGAAGGCAAATGCAGATGAAAAATATGGAACTGATGATTCTATACCCACTGAAGAAACTTGTCACATAGATGATTGTTCATTAATGCAGGATAACGATGACCAGAGTGAATTATCAATGCTGATTGACCAGGATGGAGAGCTCAGCTCAGAGGAGGATAAGGCCGCCCCACAAGATTTTAGTGAATTAAACAGTAAATGCTCTAAAGAAACAATTCAGGAACCAACAGATGAAGATGCAGCCAAAGAAGCATCCAGAGAAGGAACACCAGGCAATGGAGGAGCAGATAAGAAAGAGGAGGAGGAAGATGAAAATGTTAATGATGAAGGACAAATGATTGTTGAAGGTGAAGAAAACGAAGATGAATCTAAATTGAACAAGGTGGATCCTGAAATGGAAAAATATACCTCTTCGAGAAATATTATTGAAACTAAAGGTAAGACAAAAGGAAAGGAAAGTTTTGTTAGCTTGGAATAAGTAATTTATTTAAGCCCAGACTTGTGTTTTAAAATGTTTTATATTACATAAAACATTTTCATACAATACTAATCCCATTTTGAATTAGAGATTCTTCATCTTTTTTAATTCTTCTCTGCATCATAAAAAATCCCATCTTCTCCTCTCTTGATTTCTAAGTTGACTTCCTTTTTTCTTCCTCCTTTTTCTATTTTCCCCTTTTTCCTTCACTCCTTCATTTGCCTTCTTTCTGTCCTCTCCCTCTCTTCTCTTTTCTCTATTCTCTCCTTTCCTATATACCCTCCTTTATCCACTCTTCAACTCTTCTGTCTGCATTTTACCTTTCTTTGCCTGTCTTGACCTCACTTCACATCACCTCATATTCCCCCCCCCCCATCCCCCCATCCTCCTCTCTTCTGCCTTGCCTTGCCTTCCCTTCCTCTCTTTTGCTTAAGTGTATGACCAATAGTTGACTAATGCTGCATTTCAGCCTGAAGGTTTAACTGATGATGATGAAGAGGAGGATCAGAATAGTGAATACAGCACTACAGAAGGCAGCATGGGAGATGAATCAGAGGTAAAGAGGTTGCACAGATTAGAAAGATTATGGCATGATATGAATTCAGATAGTGATGGTGAAATGAAATCTAATTTTATTCTGTAGAGACATAACATGGTTACAGGTAGAAGAAGAAGTCTTATATCATCTGGATCATCAGAGAAGCAGGATGATAATCTTGCCAAGACTGGTGATTCCAACAGCACGGGGGGCATTAGTGGGAATACAAATGCAGGAAGCAAAAAGGCAGTTTGCTCAAGAGTCAACACAAGTGAACCTGTACAAGATGTTGAGGTAATATTTTTCCTGTTCTTCAACATTGTGAATCAGGCACCTGTGCAAAATACTCTTATGTGATTATGGATTATTGTATCAGCATGATATTGTTCTTTTAATTCTGGAAAATATAGTACCTGATTACCTTCATCTGGAAATGGATACGACTTTATATCTGTGATACTGATTAATCATTCACTTATGAGCAGTGACTAAAGTGCTGTTATTTTCTTTAACACACCTGCAGATTATCAATGAAAACTGCACTTATGAAATTACTTCAGGGGGACCCCAACATAACTAGCAGGACGCTGGCCGGACCATGCTATTTAGTGTATTTCTTCAGTCCATACTGCCCATTTTCTGTAAAGGGATCACCATATGTAAATGCCATGGCACGTTCTATTCCTAATATACCAGTCTATGGTTTAGATAGTATTGAGTACCATAGGTAAGTGAAAAGAGATCTGTTTGCATGACAGAAATCAAATTTTACTTTTATCTTTCTCAACCCTAGAATAGGGATTCACATATAGCATAATTGTACTGTATTAGGATTTTTTTTTTTTCTCTCTTCCTTTTTTTTATTTTTCTATTTTTTTGTGTCTGAGATTCACATATAACATAATTGTACTATATTAAGGATTTTCTTTTTTTCTCTTTTTTTTTCTGTCTGTTTTTCAGTCTGTCTGTCGCAGTGTTCTTGGATTGATGCTTACATTTTCATTTGTTACACAGTAAATAATAGTTAAAATGAAATATAATCTTTTTCCTTAAAACATTGTTTCTTTTCTTAGTGTAAATGCCCGTTATGGTGTCATGGGAACCCCGACACTCCTGCTGTTTCACAATGGAAATGGGGTTGGACGATTCAATGCCTCAGATTACTCGGTCCTACAGTTGGTTTCTTTTATTAATCACTACACTGACCAGGAAATTACTGACATAAATGTCACATCCTTAGACTTTCAGGTGAGTTCATAATCTATCAGTATTTTCTGAATAATAATATAAACATTTTGTAATGTTGCCCTAAATGTGTAATGTGTACAGAATGATAATTGAAACAGTTCTTAAATTCTCCTAATTTTATATTTTGTTAACAGTATGGTAGGCCAGTTATACTGAATCTATACGTACGTTAATAAAATGTAGAAAATGTATGTTTTAGATCTAGAAAATCTTTTTGATATATCAGGTTGCTTATAAGAGATTGTTAGTGTCTTTCTGTGATATTTTCTTTTTATATGTGAGTAGCTGAGGTATTTAAGACCCTACTCATACTACAATTTAAGAAAATGGTTTAGATTATTTTTCCCTCCTATAAAGGCAGCGCAACATTCACAGATGAGCATAAATTTTACAAATCTAAATTTAAGAAAGCATGTTTAGCCTAAAGAAATAACCAGCAAAATTGTTGAATGGCATTTAGGTTAAAGGGATGTGTGCCTTACATTTTACTCACTGCAGTCACCAGGCACACTGCCTAGAACCTGAACATTAATGGCTGGTGAGGGGTAAGGGATGTTAGTTCTTGAGTGCCCATAAAAACATAATTTATTTCCTGATTACATAGGTAAATGTGTCTGTGAAGCCTCAGAATATTATATAACACAACCTGCCCTCCCATCTCTAGAGTTCTTTCCAATTTTAATTTGATAGAAAACTTGAAGCCAAGCATAGATTGAATAGAGTGTAGCAAGAGTATACCCTTGAACTCAATGCCTCAATTATAATGTTAAAGTAAACTAGTGCATTGGATTTCTATCCTTAGGCCAACCTCCCATCCAAATTAGCCGAAGGCTGTCCATATGCTCTGTGGGCTGCATGGGTCTTCCTTTTGAGCTGTGCATCTTGGCTGTTCCTCACATCAGAGTTGTGCGCAAGACTGACAGAGGCAATCCTGAACAACTGGCGGGAAGCTGAAGCACAACATGACCACCATGATTAAGAGGGAAATGGAGATACAGTCTCAGGATATTTTTTGGCTCATAGTCATTTTACTTTTTTGTTGTATTTCATTACTTGTTATTATTTTTTATTAGTATTATTTATATCATTATGATGATGATAGCAAAAAAAATACTTTTCCATGTTATTGGTATTACTTTTTTATAAATATGTATTGTCACTTCATTAATCTTTTCTTTTACCATTGGGGGAGGGGGAAGAGAGGGAGAGAGGAGGGGGGGAAAGGCTGTGATTAGGCAGAAAATATTTGTTTGTATATAAAATATATATATATATATATATATATATATATATATATATATATATATATATATATATATATATAATATGTATATATATATGTGTGTGTGTGTGTGTGTTTATATATATATATATATATATTAAAAACACACAACACACACACACACATATATAATACATATAATAAAATATATATATATATATATATATA
>NW_023649876.1:0-6224 GCF_015228065.2 Penaeus monodon | reverse complement strand
TTTTCAAAAACCATTTTAATTGAATTTAATAATTTTAAATACGTTTTTTTAAATTAATAAAAAATTAAATTTACAAAATTAAATTTAAAAATTTCAATTAATTTTTTAATTTCGTTATTACTGTAATTATTACTGTTTATAATTAATTTTCCCAATTATACTAACAGTAAAAGATAATAATAATGATAATAATAACAATAATAATATTAATAACAATATTATAACAATTAGTATTATTATAATTATACTTATTATTATTATTATTATTGTTATTATTACAGTTAATTTTTTGGAATAAAAAAATTAAAGTAAAAATAATAATAATAATAATAATAATAATAATAATAATAATAATAATAATAATAATAATAATAATAATAATAATAATAATAATAATGATATAGTAATACTATTAATAATCATCAAATGTTATCCAAATTCATTTTTATTCTCATTTTTATCATCATTAACTGTCATGATTAATAAAATTTCTGGTAATTATTATCATTATTACCCTAATAATTGCCAGAATCATCAAATGAATGGAAAAAACGTCATTTTGGAGTCTACTCTCAAATGGCTTATTTCGCTAGATTTTGCCGCTTTTTCGATTTTGGGATTTTTTTCTTTTACTTTTTTTTTTTTTTTTTACTATATATGGACACAATTCCTGTTATTATCATCATTATAATCATGATTATCATCATTATTATCGTTATCATCATCATTATCATCATTATCATCATCATTATCATCATTATTGCAATTATTATCATCATTATTGCAATTATTATCATTATTATTATATAATTTTACATCTACACTAATAACAACTACAATAATAATAGTAATAACAATAAGATAACAAAATAACGTTTTTATAATCATTATTTTTATCATTATTTCAATTAATATCGTTATTATTGTTATTATTACAGTTATAATATATTTTTTGGCAATAATACTAATAATTAAAGTAATAATAATAATAATAATAATAATAATAAAATAATAATAATAATAATAATAATAATAATAATAATGATGATAATAATGATAATAATAATGATAATAGTAATAATATTAATAACCCATCAAATGTTATCCAAATTCTCTTTATTCTCACTTTTATCATCATTTTGTCATGTTTTAATAGAATTCTGCTAATCATTATCATTATTACCCTAATAATTGCCAGAATCATCAAATGAATGGAAAAAACGTCATTTTGGAGTCTACTCTCAAAAGGCTATATTTCGCTAGTTTTTGCCGCTTTTTCGACTTTTGGGATTTTTTTTCTTTTACTTTTTTATTATATATGGACACAATTCCTTTTTATTATCATCATTATTATCATGATTATCATCATTATTATCGTTACCATCATCATTATCATCATTATCATCATCATTATCATCATTATTGCAATTATTATCATCATTATTGCAATTATTATCATTATTATTGCAATTATTGCAGTTATAATATATAATTTTACATCTATACTAATAACAACTACAATAATAATAGTAATAACAATAATAACGTTTTTATAATCATTATTTATATCATTATTTCAATTAATATCGTTATTACTGTAATTATTACTGTTATAATAATTATTTTTACAATTATACTACCAATAAAAATAATAATAATGATAATAATAATAATAATAATAATAATAATAATGATAATAATAGTAATAATAATAATAATAATAATAATGATATTAATGATATTAATAATGATAATAGCAATTAATATTAATAATTCATCAAGTTATCCAAATTCTCTTATTCTCACTTTTATCATCATTATTGCATTATTAATAGAATTCGGTAATTATTATCATTATTACCCTAATAATTGCCAGAATCATCAAATGAATGGAAAAAACGTCATTCTCGAGTCTATTCTCAAATGGCTATATTTCGCTAGATTTAGCCGCTTTATCGCCTTTTGGGATTTTTTTTCTTATACCTTTTTTTTTTATTATATATGGACACAATTCCTGTTATTATCATCATTATTATCATGATTATCATCATTATTATCGTTATCATCATCATTATCATCATTATCATCATTATCATCATTATCATCATCATTATCATCATTATTTGCAATCATATCATCATTATTGCAATTATTATCATATTATTGCAATTATTGAAGTTATAATATATAATTTTACATCTATACTAATAACAACTACAATAATAATAGTAATAACAATAATAATAACAATAATAACGTTTTTATAATCATTATTTATATCATTATTTCAATTAATATCGTTATTACTGTAATTATTACTGTTATAATAATTATTTTTACAATTATACTACCAGTAAAAATAATAATAATGATAATAATAATAATAATAATAATAATAATAATAATAATAATAATAATAATAATAATAACAATAATAATAATAATGATAATAATGATAATAGTAATAATATTAATAATCATCAAATGTTATCCAAATTCTCTTGATTCTCACTTTTATCATCATTATTGTCATGATTAATAGAATTCTGGTAATTATTATCATTATTTCCTTAATAATTGCCAGAATCATCAAATGAATGGAAAAAACGTCATTTTGGAGTCTACTCTCAAAAGGCTATATTTCGCTAGATTTTGCCGCTTTTTCGACTTTTGGGATTTTTTTTCTTTTACCTTTTTTTATTATATATGGACACAATTCCTTTATTATCATCATTATTATCATGATTATCATCATTATTATCGTTATCATCATCATTATCATCATTATCATCATTATCATCATTATCATCATCTTTATGATCATTATTGCAATTATTATCATCATTATTGCAATTATTATCATTATTATTGCAATTTTTGCTGTTAAAATATATAATTTTACATCTATACTAATAACAACTACAATAATAATAGTAATAACAATAATAATATTAATAACAATATTATAACAATTCGTATTATTATAATTATACTTATTATTATCATTATTGTTATTATTACGGTTATAATATATTTTTTGGCAATAATACTAATAATTAAAGTAGTAGTAATAATAATAATAATAATAATAATAATAATAATAATAATAATAATAATAATAATAATAATAATATAATAATAATTATAATAATAATAATTAATAATTATATAATAAACAATAATGATAATAAGATAATAATAATGATAATAATAATAATATTAATAATCATCAAATGTTATCCTAATTCTCTTTATTCTCACTTTTATCATCATTATTGTCATGATTAATAGAATTCTGGTAATTATTATCATTATTACCCTAATAATTGTCAGAATCATCAAATGAATGGAAAAAAACGTCATTTTGGAGTCTACTCTGAAAAGGCTATATTTCGCTAGATTTTGCCGCTTTTTTCGACTTTTGGGATTTTTTTCTTTTACCTTTTTTTATTAATATGGACACAATTCCTGTTATTATCATCATTATTATCATGATTAGCATCATTATTATCGTTATCATCATCATTATCATCATCATTATCATCATTATTGCAATTATTATCATCATTATTGCAATTATTATCATTATTATTGCAATTATTGCAGTTATAATATATAATTTTACATCTATACTAATAGCAATTAAAATAATAATAGTAATAACAATAATAACGTTTTTATAATCATTATTTATATCATTATTTCAATTAATATCGTTATTACTGTAATTATTACTGTTATAATAATTATTTTTACAATTATACTACCAGTAAAAATAATAATAATGAAAATAATAACAATAATAATATTAATAACAATATTATAACAATTAGTATTATTATAATTATACTTATTATTATTATTATTGTTATTATTACAGTTATAATATATTTTTTGGCAATACTACTAATAATTAAAGTAATAATAATAATAATAATAATAATATTAATAATAATAATAATAATAATAATAATGATAATAATGATAACAATAATGATAATAGTAATAATATTAATAATCATCAAATGTTATCCAAATTCTCTTTCTTCTCACTTTTATCATCATTATTGTCATGATTAATAGAATTCAGGTAATGATTATCATTATTACCCTAATAATTGCCAGAATCATCAAATGAATGGTAAAAACGTCATTTTGGAGTCTACTCTCAAATGGCTATATTTCGCTAGATTTTGCCGCTTTTTCGACTTTTGGGATTTTTTTTCTTTTACCTTTTTTTTATTATGTATGGACACAATTCCTGTTATTATCATCATTATTATCATGATTATCATCATTATTATCGTTATCATCATCATTATCATCATCATTATCATCATTATTGTAATTATTATCATCATTATTGAAATTAGTATCATTATTATTGAAATATTGCAGTTAAAATATAATTTACATCTATACTAATAAAACTACAATAATAATAGTAATAACAATAATAATAACAATAATAACGTTTATATATTATTATCATTATTCAATTAATATGTTATTACTGTATATTATTGTTATAATAATTATTTTTACAATTATACTACCAGTAAAATAATAATAATGATAATAAAAAATAATAATATTAATAACAATATTATAACAATTAGATTATTATAATTATACTTATTATTATTATTGTATTATTACATTTATATATATATTTTTTGCAATATACTAATAATTAAGAATAATAAAGTAATAATAATAATAATAATAAATAATATAATAATAATAATAATAATAATAATAAAATATAATAATAATGAATAATAATAATATAATAATCAAATGATAATAGTTAATATATTATTATCAATTATCAAATTTACTTTAATTCACTTTGATCATCATTTATTAGCCCTAATAATTCCTAGAGTATTAATGAATTACACCTAATATTGGAGTCATACTCAAAGGTGATTTGACAGAATTTTGCTCTTTTGGAGTTTTCGAAATTTTTTATTTCGACTTTTTTGACCGCTGTTTGCGACTTCTGGATTTTTTTTCTTTTACCTTTTTTATCTATTATGGACCTTATTCCTTATATTATCATCATTATTATCATATTATGCAATTATTATCATCATATTGAATTATTATCATATTATCAATCATTAGTTAATTATTATCATCATTATTGCAATTATATCATTATTATTGCAATTAAATAGTATAAAATAATATTACAATCTAACTTATATAACATTAATTAATAATATATTTCAATTAATATAATATTAATAATTTTATTACAGTTATAATAATTATTTTTACAATTATATCGTTATTACTAATATTAATGTTATAAAATATATATTTAAATATACACCAGTAAAAAAATTATAATATTATAATTAACTATATTATAATTTAATTATAATTATTACATAAATATATTTTTAGCAATAAATAATTAATTATTATTATAATGATTATTAATATATAATAATATAATAATAATATAATAATAAATAATAATAATGAATAATAATGATAATAATAATGATAATGATAATTAATATTAATAATCATCAAATGTTCCCCAAATTCTCTTTATTCTCACTTTTATCATCATTATTGTCATGATTAATAGAATTCTGGTAATTATTATCATTATTACCCTAATAATTGCCAAAATCATCAAATGAATGGAAAAAACGTCATTTTGGAGTCTACTCTCAAAAGACTATAATTCGCTAGATTTTGCCGCTTTTTCGGCTTTTGGGATTTTTTTTCTTTACCTTTTTTTTATTATATATGGACCAATTCCTGTTATTGTCATCATTATTATCATGATTATCATCATTATTATCGTTATCATCATTATCATCATTATCATCATCATTATCATCATTATTGCAATTATTATCATCATTATTGCAAATATTATCATTATTATTGCAATTATTGCAGTTATAATATATAATTTTACATCTATACTAATAACAACTACAATAATAATAGTAATAACAATAATAATAACAATAATAACGTTTTTATAATCATTATTTATATCATTATTTTAATTAATATCGTTATTACTGTAATTATTGCTGTTATAATAAATATTTTTACAATTTTTATACCAGTAAAAATAATAATAATGATAATAATAACAATAATAATATTAATAACAATATTATAACAATTAGTATTATTAATTATACTTATTAATTATTATTATTGTTATTATTACAGTTATAATATATTTT
>NW_023649875.1:0-6224 GCF_015228065.2 Penaeus monodon | reverse complement strand
TATGCAAAATTCTGGATAGGTAAATACAATCTACTAAGTACTATCATAGCTGGATTATCATTATCTTAGGTAGGCTTTTATACAGTAATGTATTGATTAGACTGGGCAACTATGGACAAAATTCTGAATATATCAAGCATAGTAAATGAAAGAAGACAGTTCATTTGTTACACTTCATGTTTCTTTGCATTACCATTGCTCATGCCTCATTTCTCTGTACTTCTACTTTGCATCTAAATTTTTGCTGTGTATCAGATTATTGATTGATAATGTAAATGGTAACATGTCTTATACAATTACAATAAGGGTATTAGATGCTGGAAAATAATTCAGATATTGCAAAATAATCATTGATCCTCCCTTTTCAGAGTAGAAGCCTCGTACTGGTGTATTTTGCATATCAATCAATGAAGCAAGAGAGACGACAGACCTAGAAATGCCTGACTTGAGAAACACATTTGTTATCAAGGTGAGTAGGACTGAATCACATGTTTTTATTCATTTTTCAGGAGGGGATCAGAGAATGGTCTATACTATGATGATGAAATTTGTATACTCTATTCTTCAATACCTCCTGCAAGCCACTGGATTTGATCAGTTTCAGAGACATACCAAAGTGGTAGGGAATATATATATATTTTTGGCAAATATTGGCATAGAAATACTATTATATTAAGTGAGTTGAACATAAACAACAAACAAAACAAACTAATATTTTTGTTCACTTTCACAATGAGCTTAACATCTACAGATGGCTAATCCTACCTGACGGGGCCATATGACCTAATCTGAACTGGGTATCTCCAATCCTCTACTTCACCTTCACCTTACATCCTAACCTGCCTGACCTACTGTACACCCTGCCAGCAAGATCCGACCCGACCTGCCCTTGATGTTTCGGACCACTCTTGTGTAGTTTTGGCATTAACCAAGTGATTGCTAACACTTCTTGAGAAATTTATCATTGCCTCTCAACCAAAGTACATAATGCGGAAAATTGCTGCATGGCAAAGAAGGAAGGAAATTGTATCAATTTTTGGAACAGATCTGATATCATCAGGATCCATAGGAATCTCTGGATCACTGAAGTCTAGTAACAGATATTTTACCATAAATAGTTTTTTTAAAAGTTAAATGTTGACCTGTCTTTGCACCTGAGATCTGGCAGTGGCTAGAGGCAGCCACTAGTACAGTCAGCAATAAAACTTATAGACTGATTGCCTGTGCAGATGAATGGATTCTGCTCATGTGTAGCTTAGTTTGCTTTATATAATATGAAAGATCTAACATTGCACGATGTTATGATATAGAATGGTAGAATATTCCATTAAAAAAAGTAATAATGTAAGACACAGATATATCTATAATCATGAAAACTAATTTTTAGATAAAATACATCTTTGGGCAAGTTTTTAGATTCTGTACATGAAAGTTTATAATGCAAGGGGTTAAGAAGAAACCTTACCTAATACAGTACAGATGAATAATAGAATGATAGTTGCAGTTTTAGCCGATGGTCATGATCAAGTGTCTCTTTTCCAGGCGGATAGCGGGAATGAGTGGGTAGTTGAGGCTCAGGATCAGGAAGACATGAAAACATGGCTTACTACCATTGTAGCTTACTGCTGCTCAAATGAAAAAGAACAGTAAGGGCTTGTGTGGTTTCGGTTTCCTTTATTTTGTGTGTGTGTGTGTGTTAATTACTTGATTTTTATTCTCTTCAAAGGAAATGAGTTGAAAAAGAATCAGCTGTTGATGTGATGTGGTTTATTTCTTTTTTAGATAATCTTTTATTCCCAAAGATATGCTGAAATAAGTTTTAGAGAATGTAAATGTTTACATTACATGAAAGAGTGATATCAGTTACTGCTTAGTAATGGTATGTTATATAAATATTTCTTAGCTTTTGATTTAAATGGTTTCATTAATGATTATTTATTTAATTATTGTTATAGTGTATTGTTTTGACGTAAGATGTCCTTTCATTGTATCTGGAATTCTTTGATAAGTTTAGAGTTTTTTTGTAACTGCTATCATGTTAGTTAGCTATTGAGGAATTGAGCAAATAATGGCAAGGATTATATTTTATGTGTATTAATGATACATCTATAATATCTCTTTCACATAGGTCAAAGAATTATGAACTGCGGCCTGCAATGTACAGCGTGAAGAATGAGTCTTCACAGTCCCTATCAGCTGCAGTCCCTGGAGGTGGAGGGGGAGGAGGAGGAAGTGGAGGAGGGGGAGGGGGAGGAGGAGGAAGCGGAGGTGGAGGAGGAGGTGGCAGTGGTGGTGGCAGTGGTGGAGGAGGGGAGACTGCAGAGGCCCGACCAGAGCACCCACCAGACTTGCCTCCCAGAATTCCAGGCACTACCTCACCCATCTCACAGCAGGCAGGAAAACTTTTTTTATTTTATCAGTATAGATGCTGTTATAATTTTTTGTATTGTAGTCTTCCTCTTATGACTTATTCTTTGATATTCTTTATAGGTATTGTTTCATATAAGTTTAAGCATTATCATAATATTGAACATATGTGATTACTTGTGTAATGGAAGGTTGTTACACATTAAAAACACTTTTGTAATGGTTAATCTCTATGGGCAATCCCTGGAAAAGAATTATACCTGTGATAGCTTACCAGTATAATGACAGTGGAAATCTTCCATTACAATGAGTGAACTGTGATTATACCAGAGTTATATTTTGAAAGGTCATACATGTTATTCAGTTCATATAAATAAGATGGTAGTCCATCACAATTTATTGTTGTGTTGTTGTTTAACTTTGACATTTCTCTCCATGAAACCTGCGGGCAAGTGGCATTGTAGCAAGACAGAACAATCTCACAACACACACAAGATCTCAGAATGGTCTGGGTGATTACTCCAATGAGGAAAATGGTGAGTATCAGTAGCCTTTCCTTTGATTTGTTCCAAGTTAATGATTACCTTATAACTATATTGCTATTTTTTTTTATAATAATAAAAATATAATAATAATAATAATAAATAATAATTATTATTATTATTATTGTTATTATTATTTTTTTTTTATTATTATTTTTATTATTATAATTATTTTTATTATTTATTTTTTTTTTGTTATTATTTTTATTGATTTTGTCTTACTATGTAGGTTTGGAATCATAGGCTATATATCCTTTGTGTTTGCCATATTTTGTGGTTGATTTGTATTAATTTTAGGCAGAATTTTTTTGTCATATCCTCATTTAAGCTATGAACTACCACTGTTATAGAAGCAGAAAAGCAAGTTTCAGGTTTTTTATGTTTTACATAAAAAATGAGTAAAAATTCACAAATTGTAACCTCTTGATTTGAAGAAATTGTTTGGTTATTTTGGAAAATTCTTTGCAGCATAAGAAAAAGAATTGAAACATGTTTTTACAGTGTAATGGAGAAATATTTGATACTAACTTTAATGGAAAACTAAACTAAAAGAAAAGAAATCATAGTGATGGTATTCTATCAAGAAAAAATCCCAATATCATTTTTTTGCAAAACAAACTTTATAAAAAAGTGCTTTGGGAAAATATCATTGGAGACAGTATTGGAGAGAGTGAAAAAAGTCAGGATCTGTACAACTGTAAGATTTTGTGCTAAAATCTGCTAAGGCTAAGTTGTTGTTGTTGTTTTTTGTTGTTGTTGTTGTTGTTGTTTTTGTTGTTGTTGTTGTTGTTGTTGTTGTTGTTGTTGTTGTTTTTGTTTTTGTTGTTGTTGTTGTTGTTGTTGTTGTTGTAGTTTGGGTTCCCAGTAATAGTGCATTGGGTTAATATGTATGTTTTGCTTTTTTATTGTTTTCTTTTATTTAATTCATTTAAAATTTTTATTTCCTAAGTAATATTAAACTCATATATTTAAATAATCCAGAATACGGATTTCATTTATTTTTATGGGTAGGCCCTCAGCTGAGGCTGTTACATGAATATAGGAGTTGGTGGAAGATGTTTGTGTAAGAAGTGGAGGAAGCCCCATGGGGTGAAATATTTTTGAGAAGAAACAAGTGCTTTTTTAAGAAAAAAAAAAAAGAATGAATGTCTTTTTGGTTGAATGATTGTTGTAAGAGTTGGGAAGAACTACTGACTTACACAGTGTTTCTTTTTCTCATGCACTTGATATTCGATCACATCCCGTAGATTTTTTTTGTCTTTTTTTCTGTGATTTTTTTTGAAACTGAGAGTGGGAGGTAAAAACTATATTTTTCTGTTCCTTTTTTAACCGTAGGACATGTCATGGCATATACATTTTGATGGAAAGAAATCTGGAATGTAGTATCTCTCTGTAAATGTTGGACAATACAACTGATTGATTAGGTTTCCCTTTTACATTACTGAAACAGGCAATGGTTTTGACACCTTGCATGACTCACTTTGTCTTGAATCAGTTTTTAATTCATATACCAGAAAAAAACTGCTAACTGCTGTCAAAAGAGAATGGTCATAGCTATTTTCAGAACCATTACCATGCATGTCTAAAAACAATGGTGATACCTTGGAGCCACTTTCCATTTTGTCTCAGTATATAAATTTCTAAGTGCAGAGCGGGTTTTAAGATCTTATTTTTAAAATACCAAGCAGTTGTTTCCAATCTCATTTGATTATTTAATGAGTCAAGGTGTTTTTGTTGAGCTGTCTTTGTGCTACTTGGTCCTGCCTGATTCAATCTCACCATGACATTATCAGATATATTGTTTGATAACTTACTTAGTAATTGTCATATAATTCCAAGGAAAATATCAGTATACCAAAACCCCATATCATGCTTTGTTGTACTGTACCATAATAGCCCTTTACTTCATTATGCAACAGTTCTTCTAAAAGAGTGTTTTTTTTACAGTATTTTGTGTGCTTAGTGGAAATTAGAAGGAAAGAAGTGTGTGGAAAAGAGGAGTGTTTTTAATCCCTTATAAGATTATATTTTACTGATAAAAATGTGGAAAAAATACCAGAAGGCAAGTAACTCTTTAAAAAAACTACTCTAAATTACATATATATTCAATTATCCTTTTTGACCCCCATTTCTCCCTCTTCTTCTCTTTCCCTCATACCCCTATACCTTCTCTCTGCCTCCTTCTTATGCCTCTTCCTTTTCCCCCCTGCCCTCAGTTTCATGGAATGTAACTAATTAACAAAAGTGCAGTAAGATGTTAACCAAACATCACCAGTGCTTCCTTTAACACACTTCAGATGCTTCTCAGTTTGCCATTTGAACACTTTTTCAAGAGTTGGAAAATTGGAAGAAATAGTACACCTTGTTCCCTCATCCAACCTTTGCTAAAACACTTCTCCCTTACCCCCTATTCAACATACCTACGGATGTGGACCTTTTACTCAAGCCTCCGGGACTATCCCTGGTTTTCCCGGCACTTTGTCCCGCTGTGATGCCGCCTCAGCTGTCCTCCAGGAGGGTGTGGCTGGCCAGGGGTATTCCTCGTGAGACAAAGTGAGACGCGCAAGGGGGAGTATGTCCTTACCTTCAACTACCAGGGAAGAGCAAAAGGGAAGTGGTAATGCTAGTAAACTGGAATGGGATCTAAATGTAGTATTAGGTAAAAATAATTTTTGGATGTGTACCTGTTTATTTGTGTATGTGAGTAGTGTATATGTAATTTGTGTAAGTTTGTGTGTACATGTACATATGTAGAATTTTACACAAATAAATGACTTTTGTCTGTGCCTATAAGATTGTTTTCATGGTGTTTCTCTGTGTTTTAAGAGTCTATATTTACCTGCATATAATGGAAAAGGTGATTTTACAATGATACATTATTTATTGTAGATTATGTGCTTTTTATTGTTACATTAGATGATTATTTGTGACTGGCACTGCCAAATGAGTCAAAAGTTGCAAGGCTCTGGTATGTAGAAAGGCTTGAAAAAGCACTTTAAAAATCTTGATGTGGATTATTACAATAGTTTATTTATGATGAATTTATGAATAACATCTATGGCTGAACTTTCTTGGTGAGGGAATGGTAAGGGTATCTGATTCTATGATTCAATCATAATGTTTAAATTTATAAACCTGACTTGTTGGAAATGGGACAGTGTGGCATTGTGACATATTTACAATAAAAAATCTCTACCTAATTTCTGATCTGTGTGAACTTTACATGTACATGCAAAGGTGTTCCTATCATGCATTGTTCTAACTGTGAAGTAACTTTAACTTCCTTTATCGAAATTTGACTAAATTAAAATTTCC
>NW_023649873.1:0-6224 GCF_015228065.2 Penaeus monodon | reverse complement strand
AGAGCACGTAATTGAAATTTAAATAGCTCTAGATCTGACGGCACAAGTTATGACTTAAAATGCAGTAAAGGTGCCAAGGGAATACTTTAAGATGAATAAATGTTATGCTCCAACAAAAAAGCCGATATGGAAATCACAAAAGGCGGGACGTTAAAAAAGGGACATTCCAGCATCGTCAAATAAGCAAAGATGACGTAAGGAGGTACTCAGGACACATTATTGATGGTGCTAATGTCGATAATCGTAAACGATGTCGCTGATCAGTGAAGTCCGACGTGAGCAATTTGGAGGGAGATATGGGGGTCCGACTGTCCGTTAGAAGTAGATGGTTGATGCTGTGCCCGTTTAAAGCTGATATGATATAATTACTCGTTACCATTTCTGTTCTGAAGCAGGATAAAGCATTAAAAGCGTTGATGGCCATGGTACAGAAGCACTGCGGCGACAGCTGTTAATTTCAAATTATGCAATGCGTGCGGCCAGGTAGTCTTTCCCGAGGGCGGCGAGTGGCTAAAAACAAAACACGGAAACTCTACGTAGCCGACTGCAGCGGATACGACATCTCTGTGACAGCAACGCCAGGCTCCTTTTCTCATTTCAAATGTAATAAATCTCATTATTGTATAAAATGTTCAACAATTTCACAAAAAAGTGTCTTTCTTTCACAATAACCGTATAAATATTAGAGGCTGTCGCAAATTCCTTTGAAGAAGTGTAATCCTGTGAAACAATGTAATAAGAGTATTATATCTTTTGGTCGTGTAGGCGGTGGAAGGCAACGTTAAATCCGAGATCCGACGTTGTCCTCTTTGTTGTTTGCTTTTAAACTTCATCTCTATCCACCTGAACAGATACAGACTTTGAAAGACCCAAATCAATTATATGTTCCGCCACCGAGTGTCAAAGAAGCGAAGTTTACATTACGAGTCCACCTTTACTAGGCCGCCTCTCGACACTCCATGGAAATCGATGTCTGGACGCAGCTCATTGCAGTAGTTGCACGGTTAAGGTTGAAAATTCAATCCTCTTTATTATTTCAGAATACACTAATGCGATAAGCTTATTTAATGTGCTCAAGACATTTCACTTTCTATGTAAACAACCGTTCAACCAGTTTTAACCGGTTGTGTGGGCAGAACTGGTGCAGGATAAAAAAAGAAAAAAAAATGTATTAAACGTTTCTCCAAACTTAGCGGGATGTAAATTTGACAACTTATATCTTTCACTGTGTCCTATCTACTACTTGCAATATCCATTGCACTATGTCTTTAAAAATAAAGACATTGACTGTTTTATATCTGTAAAATGACTGGTATAAAGACACCGAACAGAAACAGAGCTGCGAAGATTGGCGTATCATGCGAGCGAGGGTGTGTGTTGGGACAACGGCCCATGCGCGGCCACCAAGTCCCCTCGCTCAATATTCCATATTCTTTCGTCCACTTCGTAGCAGGGGGGAAAATCTTGAAGCGTACTTCTCGTACCGTTAAGTAGTGTCACCGGTTTATGCTCTGCGATTGCCATGGGAGTTTTCCCAGATATTTCTGAGTTATGAGTAAACAGTATTGTTCCGAGTACAGATAGGAAGGGAATTAACACTCAGTGATTTTGAACGATCACATCTGGAGCAGAGCAAGATATTCTTCAGACTGTGCACGCTCGCCGGGGAGGTTCACGGAGGTCTAGAAAACAGAGAGTGCCTACCCGCTCGCTGAACCCTGGCACTCCAAATGAAAACAGTCACATTTTTCCTAATATCGACAGTTGATCTGTGAAAGACGAACTACAGAGCCTAAGCTGTGATATTCGAGTGAGAAAAAAGTGTTTGTAAATGTGAAAAGAAGAAGCGAAGAGAAATTGTCACTGGAAAAGCACGTATTTTTTTGGAGATCAGCTGATTTGGCTGAAACGTCCTTCACTTTTACAATCGGCATTGCGTATAGTGACCTCGTTCAAAAAACATGATATGATGCAATGTCATTTCCATGTCTGAATAGGACACAGTGAATTAAGATTGCTGTTTTATTGAGGTATCAGTCCTTTTAATCATTTGGTATAATTTTAATTATTTTAGATTTTTTATTATATTTTCCATGTAAATCAGGTGAATGAATTAAAAAGTAATTGGTGCATGTAAAGGGTTTTATTGCGAGTGATTAGATCTGCCGCTTCGTGCAGTGACAGCAGCGACGGGAAATTCACAGGGGAATCGTTAGCGAAGCCTCCGTCGAAATGATTGAGTGTAAGTGATTGATCAGAAGCTGTGATTTGGCGCAGTCGATAATTTCATTCCAGAAATTGAGAATCGTGAAATCGATAACGGTTCAATTTTGGAGGCAATGCATCAACGGGACGATTGGAGACGGAGCCTGACGGCCGCGTGGTGACGACGACGGAGGACCTCGGATGCGATAGGTAGGTTTTGATGGGGAAGGGGCTTGGTGCTCTTGCCAAGCACTTACACACCACACCCCACACAAACAAACAAACACCACACCCCAAACAAACAAACAAACAACACACCACGCACGCACGCACGCACGCACCCAACACACACACACACACACACACACCACACACACACACACACACACACACACACACACACACACACACACACATATACACAATATACATATATACACACACACATACACGTAACACAAAACATACACACATATATATATTACATAACATACAAAATACACACAAAACATACACACAACACATACAACATATATACACATACACACATTATACATAACACATATACATACACATACAGATACACGCATACATATAAAACACACACACACACACACACACACACACACAAACACACAACACACAACAACACACACCACTTCACACACCACACACACACACACCACACCTAAGATCGAGGACGAGGTGGTATGCTGGCGACCCTGTGTGGCCTAAACTGTCTGCTGTGTCTATCCTCTCTGTCTTGTTCGTTCGTTCCTTTGAGTATTGCGAAGTTTCTGGCTTCGCCGGGCCCTTATACATTCGTCGACGGAACGTGGGCCTTTTATTGTGGTGACTGCATATGGGCGGCGCTGCTTCCGCAGGCTGGAGTGTCAGATAATTAGGGAGTGGAGTGAGTCGCTTAGCTTTCAGTGAGGGACACGTAGGTCACCTGGAAGGTAATTGGATTAAACTGGCTCAGGAGTGGAGGGTACGAAGTGGCTGCTTCCTGTGATAAGGTAGACTCAGGAGGACTGCGATAGGAAGGTGCAGCCTTTATTCAGCTAGGGACAGATGTGTGGAGCGCCACCATCCGGATGTTGTTTATATCTCTCAGCCAAGTACAAGGCTCGTCCTCGAGCCGTCCTGGTGACCCGATGGTTCGCTAGGGTCGTCACGTGCCAGGTAGGGCACGGTTTTCAACATTCATTGTCTTCAGAGGCTGAAACATAAGTACGAGGCCAGTAAAAGGGCTAAACAGGAGGATAATAATGTGTTTGTCAATCAAATATATATATTAAATATATATTTTATACTACAATATATTATATAATATTATATATATATATATATATATATATATATATATATATATATATATATGATGGTCCAGTGGTTAGAGCACTGGACTCCGACCCTCGTGGTCCCGAGATCAATTCCCCGCCGCGGTAGTTGTAAAAAATACCTGCCCTTTGACTGCTGGCTGGAGCCCGATCTCACGGCGAGAAAACGACATATTGCTTGAGAAGTTACAGGTGTCCTAGGTGAAAGTCAGCCAGTGGCACAAACCGTGGTTGATTAGGAAGGATATACAATGTGGAGGGTCGTTAACAGACGGGACCGGTGACCTCACCTCGCTCCCCCCATACCCCCGGCAGCTGTTCGTACAGCTGTCTAACTATTCCTTCCACACCAGTGTTCAGGGGACGCTCACTACTTATACCAAGGATGACCTAGCTTGGTCAGTTCTCGTGCCCAGCGTCTGATGTGGTAAGGTCGGCCTAGCCTTCGCCCTCCAGGCGGGTTGACCTGACACGTGACCCCGCGCTCACCGCTTTACCCATAGACCGTCTCGTGTGTTCCCATACTGTGTTGTACTCTTCTCAATAAAGAGTCAGGCCGTAATACCAATATCACTACCCCTGCTAAGCCACTGTACGAGCATTCTTTATAGGCTCTTACAAAGGTCATCACAATCAGGCAAGGGTGGCACTGCCACTAACCTCTCTGTAATGAATTGAGAGAGGCCAATGTCCTGCAGTGGAATAAAAGGCTGTTGAAAAAAAAATATATATATATATATTCAAATGTATATATATAATATGATATATATATATACATATACATATAATATAAATGATATGTGTGTGTGTATGTATACATGTATGTATATATGTGTATGTATGTATATGTATATATATATATATATATATATATATATATATATATATATATATATATATATATATATATATATCATCATCTTGTCCTGGGTAAGACAATAAACTGCACCCTGGGGTTTCCTTGAACAAGGATAGCACCCTATTAGCTTCCTATACCAGGGTTGCGGTGAAACTGTCGGCAGCAGGGCAGTAGATATATCTGGTGAAAACACCTTCAGTTCTACTGATTACTGGTTTCACCAAATAATATGTCTGGCGTATTACAGTGTAACTGTTTTAAAGCGGCAGAGATAGTTTCTCCTAGTTAGTTGGAGACTGCGAGTTGAGAAGGAGCCTGGGGGATTCCACTCAACTTTTATTTTCTCCTGACAAACCTCTACACCAATGATTAAATACAGAAATGATAATTCATACCACATCGCCCGTCGCGTGGGTTATCAAGGGGCGCGTTAGTCAGTGGGCAACCAGGCTGACAATGTTAAACATGCATCTGGAAGACAAAGAAGATAAAGAAAACATGTCCAATTAAAGAACACATTAAAAATCGGAACGTGGAACGTAAGGAAAATGAAAGAGATGGGTAAATTACATACTGTCTGTAACGAAGTGGATAGATACAACATTCAAATATATACTAGGAATAAGTGAGACCAATTGGAAAAGTAATGGAAGTTTCAAAACTAAAGAAAACAATACAGTTCTTTTTTCTGGAAAAAAAGATGGAAATTATAGTTACGGAGTTGCTATGATTCTCACAAAAAAAAAAAACTGCAAATCCCATTAATTGGGTACAGGCCCCAAATAAATGATCGCATTTTAAAAGTACAGAATACAAACAAGCAAAACCTCACAACATTAGTATTATTACAATGCTAGCACCAACCAATATTGCAAGTGAGGAAGAAATGGAAAATTTTTATAAAATTTTCTTCCAAGATACTTTAGACATAATCACTAAAAGAGATGTAAAAATAATCATGGGAGACCTCAACGCCAAAGTAGGAAAAAATAATCTAAAAAATGACACCTGTGGAAAATTCGGCCTTGGAGATATAAATGAAAGAGGTAAAGATTTTATTGAATTCTGTAGTACAAATACTCTAGTTATAGCCAATACATTGTTCCAACACCACCCAAGACCCTTTTACACGTGGTTTTCACCAGACAAAAGAACACGCAACCAAATTGACTACATTGTGCTGAAACCCAAAAATGGAAAAGACCTGGTGCCGACTGCAACAGTGACCACCAACTACTAACTTTAAAATAAGACTCAAAAAGATGGAGCGTCCAACACCACCTCTAAAGCTCGACAAAACTCTTGATAACAATTACAGAATTACAGTGTCAAACAAATTGAAATACTCAATCAAGTGAAGATGATAAAACACCAAATGAGTTTTGGGAAGAAGGGAAAGAACTTTCCCGCTGAGCACTGTTAAGAAACTATCGCCCAAAAGAAAAAGATAAATTCCCCTGGATATCTGAAAAAACACTAAAGAAATTTAAACAAGAGATGACTAAAATCAAAGGGTATCAATAAACCAGTTGAAAAAGTAATTTACGAAAAACAAAATACAAAAATTCAAAGATTATTGCGACAAGATAAGGAAAAAATATTTAAATGAACATTTGCCAGAGAATTGAAAACTGTTCTACAATAAGACAACTAAAGAACCTTACCAAGGAGTACGAAAACATCACACGAAAATTTAACCTTACAATGGACGCTATCAAAACTGAAAATGGACTTGTTTTATGTGATGGAAAAGAAGTCAAAGATAGATGGAATCAAAATATTTTTCAAACCTTACAAAAAAAAAATTAAAAATAAAG
>NW_023649872.1:0-2500 GCF_015228065.2 Penaeus monodon | reverse complement strand
AATTCAAACATCATATCAAGAGCAACTATGATCCACACCCCTACCTTACACCCTTAAAAAAATTAAAAGATGATAAAAACATCTCATCACGAAAACAGATAAGGGTCGTGGAGTTGTTATCCTAAACAAAGATGACTACCACAATAAGCCTAAAACAATAGTTTATGACACCTCCAAATTTAAACCAAATTTTGTCTGACACTGCTACTCTCTACTGAATTAGAAGACAAATTAAAAAGACTTTTTGCGCTCGATAAGGAACCATCTATCATTTAAAACACTTACAACCTTTTAACGGCATCTGGCTCCAAAACCCGGTTTTTATATGGCCTTCCCAAAATTCATAAAATTGGTCAACCACTACGCCCATAATTTCTACTATTGGAACCTTCAATTATAATGTTGCTAAATTCTTAGTTAAAATCATCACCCCATTAACCACAAATGATATCTATAGAAACTCTTTCTCGTTTTATTAAAGAAATCAGTGCCCTTAAACCACTACGACCTGTCACTATGGCAAGTTTTTTACATAGAATCGTTTTTACTAATGTTCCTCGCAAAAAAACCACTGCATAATTATTTACAAAACTGCTTCATCACTCTTAAACTTGTATGGCCTGAATAAGACAATTTACAGAAAATATTGGATATAGCTGCTCACAATTTTAGTGTTACCTTTAATGACTCAATTTACACGCAATAACGGTGTGCAATGGGGTCACCCCTTTGGGCCCTTGTTACGCCCAAAACATTCCTTTTCCACCATGAACAAGCTTGGTTAAATAATTGTCCTGCTAATTTCAACCCATATTTTATCGTCGTTACATGGATGATACTTTCTTTCTTTTTAACGACCCTCTCACATTAACCCTTTCCTCTCATACTTGAATTCACAAAACCCCAACATTAAATTCACTTGTGAAATTGAACAAAAATAAGCTATCATTTCTTGATACTAGCATAAATTTTCGTAATAACTGTTTCTTCACCAGTACCTACAGGGAAAACCCCCATTCACTGGCCTCGGACTTCATTTTCTCAGCTATATTCCTCATATTTACAAGCTTAACAACATTACTACACTTATCACCGGGCTTACAAAATTTGTTCAACCTGGGCTAGTTTTCATGAAGAAACCTTCAATTCCCAAAGGAAAATTTTTGCTTCAAATGGGTACCCATCTTATCTATTCTACAAAGCACTACGCAATTTTCTGGTCATAAATTCTACCTAAAAACAAAAACCCCCAGTCAACAAGACATTAAAAATATAAAACTTCCATATATGGCGGTCCCTTTGTTTTTGATCCCCAGAAAATCATTAACAAAATTTTTAGACAATGCTATCCTCAGATATGTTTTCGGTTTTTTTTTTACAATTCTAAAACTATCGGAAAATTTTTTAAAAAAAAAGAAAGTGTGACTCTGAACTTAGTTCGAATGTTTTACTATTTTACTTGTCCAGCTGTCAGGCTAGGTACGTGGGATCAACCTCCGATGGCTCCGTCACCGCATTCTCGAACACAAGGGAAGTCATCAGGACTGGCCTACAGCTTTAACAAACCACCTACTCCGCAAACAGAGAGCACTCTCACCTCCACAATCACCCTTTTAGCAATACTGATTTCAAAATCTTGACCTCCCACCTTAACAAATTTGACCTGATCATAGCAGAATCACTCCACATCCTAACTATGAAGCCGCAAATAAACAATAATTCCACTGCAACCACCCCGTTTACCATGTAACTACCAAACCACCCATTTTTTGGTTAGTACCT
The DNA here is from genome assembly GCF_015228065.2 of Penaeus monodon. Lineage (NCBI taxonomy): Eukaryota > Metazoa > Arthropoda > Malacostraca > Decapoda > Penaeidae > Penaeus > Penaeus monodon. The sequence goes on along the minus strand of NW_023649872.1, from coordinate 718 downwards.
GTCACTTGCTACACTGCTTTTTTGTCTGTGGCCATCTATTGATTATTGTGTTGTTTTACTTTGTATTATTATTATTTTGTATTAAATTATTTGTTTCCCGTTTTTATAGCACTGATGATGGGATTGCATTCTCCGAAAAGTTGATATTGGAAAAAAGAAGGTTTTCTCTTCCTGATATATATATAATATATATATATATATATATATATATATATATAAAATATATATATATAATATATAATATATATAAAATATTATGATATATATATTAATATATATAAATTTTATAAAATATATATATATATATATATAATATAAAAATGTTTTATGTACACACACACACACAAACACACACACACACCACACACACACACACACACACACACACAAAACACACACACACCCCCACACACACATATATATATAATATATATAATATATATACTATATATTATACATATATTATATAATATATATATATATATATTTTAATATTATTATTATTATGTGTGTGTGTGTGTGTGTGTGGTGTGTGTCTATGTGTGTATGTATGTTGTATGTGTGTGTGGGTTTTTGTAATTGTTTTTGTATATGTTTTTTTTTGTACATGCACCCCACACAAAAAATGCTTTGTTGTAGAATTTGCATGTGCCAATAATTCCATGAATACTCAAGCAGAAATAAGATGGACAAGAAAAATCCCTTTTAGACTCCCATC
>NW_023649871.1:0-6225 GCF_015228065.2 Penaeus monodon | reverse complement strand
TTTTATATATATTAAAAATATATTTTTTTAAAATAAAAAAAAAATATATTTTTTTTTTTTTTTTTTTTTTTTTTTTTTTTTTTTTTTTTTTTTTTTTTTTTTTTTTTTTTTTTTTTTTTTTAAAATTTTTTTTTTTTTTTTTGGGAAATTTAAATTAATATTATATATTTTTAAAAAATATTATAGTATAATATATGTATAAAATTATTAATATTATATTTTTTATTAATATATAATTTATATATGGATAATATATATTAATATATATGATATAATATATAATTATAAAAATGGATATATATATTATATTTATAATGTAATAATATTAAAAATAAGTATATTATTTTAATATATTAAATTTTATTATTTTAAAATTATATTATTATATGTATATAAATATTATATATAGTAATATTATTTTTTTAAAATAGATTATAATAAAGATATATTTTAAAAAGAATATATATATATATAATAATAATTTAATAATATTTTAAAATGATATTATTATTATATATTTTTATTATATATTTTATATTTTTTAAAAATAATAAAAATTTATATATATTTTATATATATATTAAATTTTTAAATATTTTTAAAAATTTTATTAGTATATATAATATATTGTAATATATTATATATTAATTATATTATTATATTATATAAGTTTTTTAGTATATTATATATATTTAGATTATGTTATATATGTTATATTATGTAATATGGTATATTTTTAATGTATATATGGATATATGTTATATTATTATATATATATATATATATTATATATAATATATAAAATAAAATAATATGCACACAACAAAACACACACACCCACAACACACACACACAAACACCCAACAACACACACACACACAACACCACACAAACACACACACCACACGGCACGCGCACGTGAGGTGTGGTTGTGGTGTGGTGGTGTGTGTGTGGGGGTGTGTGTGTGTGTGGTGTTGTGGGTGTTGTTGTGTGGGTATTTTATAATTTATAATTTTTAATTATATAAGTAATATTTAATTTTAATTATATATATTATTTTTTAAAATATTATTATATATTATATAATAAAAATTAGTAGTATAGGATTTTAAAATTTTATATTAAGGGGGTTTTATAATATTATTTTATATTTTTAAAATTTTTATTAGAATAAAAACATATATGATTTTAAATAATAATGTATAATTTATAATATATTATATAATAATATATTATTTATATAATAATACAATTGTGGAAATAATATATTAATTATACATAATGTAAAAAATATAATATAAATATAATATATTATATATATATATATATATAGTGGTAATATAAGTGGGGTTTAAATATATATGTGTATATTTAAATATATATAATATTAATATAATATATAATTAATAATAATATATAATATGTTGTGTGGTGTGGTATATAATATTAATATATATTTTGGTGTTAATAAAATTATTGTGTGTGTGTGTATATATATATAGTGTATTTTAAATAATAATATATTATATATATATATAAAATTATATTATATATAATATTGGTATATATATAAATTTTAATAATATATATAATATATATATTATATTGTGTAATATATATATAAAAATATATATATATTAATATATATATTATAATATAAATAATATGTGTTGGGTGTGTATAAAAATTTAAAATTTATAAAATTATAATATATATATATTATAATATAAAAATTATAATAATATGGTGTGTGGGGGTATTATATAATTATAAATATAAAATTATAATAAAATATAATTTAAAAAAATTTTAATATATATATATATGTGTGTGTGGTGTGTGTAATATAATATATATTATATATTATTATATATATATAATTAAATATAAATGTTGTGTATAATTATATATATATTAATAAATATTTTAAAATTATAATATAATATAATATATGTGTGTGTGATATATATATGTTGTGATATTAAGTGTGTATAAAATTATATGTGTATAAAATTTATATATATATAAAATTATATATAATATATAATATGTATATATATAAATATAATAATAATAATATATATATAATATATTAAAATATATTATAAAATTAATAAAATATGTATATATAAATAAAATTATATTATAAAATTATAAAATATATGTGATATGTGTTATATGTGTATTTTTTTATTGTATAGGTATTTTTAATAAAATATATATAATATAATTTTAATTAATATTACATAATACAATATGTATATATGTAATATTATATGTATATGACAATGGGGTACCCCCACCAATAGAGCTGCGCCAAGTACGGGGCTGACATACGAAGGCCCTGATAATATTTTAAACTCATTTTTTGCTGAGTGACCAATAAAGAATTTTAATGAAAGTGTTTTTTTCTGAGATTTTAAACTTTTGTTTTTCTCTTGCACGATTTTAAAATGTGCTGAAGTACATCACCAGATCCAAATTTTAAATTATAGTTTATGAAGATGATGAAGGACAGTGGATAGGATGAAAAATGAGATGGGGGAAAAAGATGACAATATTAGAGATGTGCAGTCTGGAAAGGTGAGATACAAAAAATTACGATAAAAAATTAGGAGAAGAAAAACAGCTATAGTAATGGGATTTTGATGAGCTTTTTTAAAACCGAGCTTTAGTCTTCCCCTTTTCCCACCTCAAGGTCGAGTGCATCTGCCAAAGTCTGAAGCGGATTTCAACCAGGCTGAAATGCGAAGATTTTTCAAAAAGGCACCACAATTAATTCAGAGATTAAAGGAGTTTTTGTTGCAGAGTTGTAACTTTTGGGGTAGATAACTATTTTAGGGGGGTGGTGTGTGTGTGTGTGTGTGGTTGTGTGGGTGTGGGGTGTGGTGTGTGTTTATTAAAAATATATATATAATTTTATAATTTAATAAATAGATATAGAATAATATATATAAAATAATATTATTAGAGAAATAAATATTGGATATATTTATATAAATAAAATATTATATAATATATATAGAAGAAAAAATATATAAATAAAACTATATGAAGAAAAATAAGTAAAAAGATAAGAATAGAGAATATATATAATATATTTAAAAAATATATAAAAAATAATATAGAAAAAATAGAAATGAAATAAAATAATATAAACAATATAATATATACATTATATATAAAAAATAATAATATTAAAAATAATATTATATATTAATATATTCTTTTAGTATATTTTAATAATTTTTAAAAAAATATATTATATTAAATAAAATATATGGGTTTAAAAATATTAATATAAAATAATATTAATATATATATTTATAAAAATAAAATATATAAATATAAATTTTGTTTTTATCTAATTATAGATATTATATAAATATATATAAAAATTTTATATAATATATAAAAATATAATAATAACATAAAAATATATTTAAAATTTTAAAATATAAAATATAAAAGATTTTTAAAATTTTTAGATAATTATAATATTCAGATAATAATAATAAATATAGAAAATATGAAAATATAATAATAGAATAGTATATATTAAAAAATAAGTATTATAAATTATAAATAATAATATATGGGAAATATATATAAGGTAAGAAATTTGAAAATAAAAATAGAAAAGATTAGGTATATAATAGGGGAAGTAAAATTATTATATAAATGATAAAAATACAAAAGAAAGATAATAATAAAAGTTTAAGATTAATATAAGTAATAAATATAGAGAAAAAAATATATTTTTTATAATATATATAAAATATATAAATAAAGTTGTATATAATAAATGATAAAATATTTTATGATATAAAGATATATAAATATAGAGATATTATAGATATATATATATATAGATAAAGTATTATAAATAAATATGAAAAATAATATAAGATATATATATTAATAAGAGATAATATAATTAAATAAAATATACAATTTAAAATATAAATTTTATTATAAAACTATATATAAAAAAAATAAATAAAATAATATTAATATATATAATTTTATATATAAATATATATATAATTATATATATAAAAAATTTTAAATAATAAACACCACAACAACACACACACCATACCACACCCAACACCCCACACACACACACACATTAAATAGAATTAACTAATTTACAACATCTCAAACATAAACATACTTGAATCTCTAAATTTAATTGTGGGGACACAGTTTGTAGAATTTATCAGATTCATCCCGGTTGAAACACAGCTTAAAGACATTGCAGAGCAGTCGTCCCTTTAGGTGGGAAAAAAAGGGAGAAGAAAAGGGCCGTTTTAAAGGCATCAAAGTCCAAATTTTTGAGCTGTATATTCTTTCCCCAATTTTTTTAATCAGTAATAAATTTTTACTCACCTTCAAGAATTCATCACATCTGAATATTGTTATCTTTTCCCCTTCACTTTACCAAACCCTCTGCCTTCATATCTAAATCATCAAATTATAATTAGGCTGAGTGAGTCTTCAGGCACATTTAACAATCTTGGGAAAAAGAAAAAAAAAAACAGTATTAAAATGCTAAGTAAGAAAAAAACATTAACATTCTTTTATTTAATTTTGCCCAGCAAAAAAAGGAGTTAATAATTGACGGGTCCTTTAAGATGGATCAGACCCGACTTGGTCGAAGTCCCTTTTTGGGGGGCTCCCCAGATTTTACAAATATATTAATATTAAAAAAATTTTGATAAGGGGTATAATAAATTATAAAATAAAATAATAATAACACACACACATACACACAAACAATAAACACAAAAAAAATAAATATATAAATAAAAATATATAAGAAAAAAAATAAAAAAATATAAATAAAGATAAGATATAATAATTATTAAAATAAAGATATAAATAAACAATAAAATTAGAATAATAATAATATTTTAAAAAAAAAAAAAAAACACAAAAAATACACACACAGATAGAAACCCCACAATAAAAATTAAAAGAAATATAAAAAAAAAAAAAGATAAATTTTAAAACAACACCCAAAAAAGTAGAAAGAAATTAAAAAAAAAAAATAATTAAAACCCCCACAACACACAAACCCCCAAAAAAATAAAATAAAAATAAAGAGATATAAGATTGTTATAAATAAAAATGAAATACACACCCAACAAAAGAAAAAAATATATATAATAGTAAAAAGGAAAAAAAATATAGAACAAACACACACACAATAAAATAGAAAAATATATATATAATATATATTATAATATTATAATATAATACACAATATATATAAAAATTAATTTTTGGGAATATATAATAGATATAACAAAAAATAAAAATATAATATAAAATATAAATATAAAATAAATATAACAAATAATAAACACACAACACAAAATAATAAATACCCCCAAACATAAATTAAAGAGTTAATACACCAACACAACACAAAAAAAAATTATAAATTTTAAATATAATAAGATAAATTATTTTAATAAACACAAAAATATATATAACACACAAAAATACACACATATATATATAAATAATATAATAGATATATAATAAAAGGGAAATTAAAAATGAATAATAAAATTTTTAAAAACAACATATATGAAATTAATAAAATTATAAATAAATATAAATTTTTTATATAAATAATCTTTAATAAAAAAACAATAGGGAATATAAAAAAAAAAAATAAAACATATTATATATAAAATATATAAAAAAAATTATACACATATAAAAAATGTATAATAAAAAAAAATTATTTTAAAAAATAGAAAAGATATAATGAATAAAAAAAATAAATATAAAAATTATAATAAAAAAAATAAATATATATAATACCCCACTACAAACAACAAACACACACACACACACACACACACCACACACACACACACCACCACACACCCACGTGCGCGGGCACGGTGGGGTGGTGTGGTGGGGGTGTGTGGGGGGTTTGGGGGTTTTTGGGGGTGTGTGGGGGTTGGTGGTGGGGTGTGGGGGGTTTTGGGGTGTGGTGGGGGCATTATAAAAATAAAAAGATAAAATATATATATATAATATAATATATAATTATAATAAAAATATAAAATTACAAATAAAATAAAAATAACAGAAAAAATACATTATAACATATATAAAAAATAAAATATAGATTAAATAAGTTTAATTTACATATTTTAATATATATTATTAATATATTAAAATATAAAAAACAAAATTAAAATA
>NW_023649870.1:2500-15000 GCF_015228065.2 Penaeus monodon | reverse complement strand
GAGGTTGTCCTATTCTCAACTGGAGGCGCCCCTCTGTCTTTTTTATGGTATTTAATTACTATGATGGTAGCATTAGTTTCAACATGATAGAACAATAATGACGATGATAATGTTTGATAGTGAGAGGAAATTTATTTACAATAATACCAATAATAAGAGTAATATTGATATTTATTATAATAAAAATGATAATAAAACTAATAACACCTCTATAAGAATACTAAAAAAAAAGAAAGAAAGAAATGTCAGATGTGTGTGTGTTGATAGTTGTACTATACTAATACTGTACTAATAAATACACGCACATGCATAATTGCATGTGTTTGAGAGTGTGTGTGGTGCTCATCATCCGAGGTGCAGCATACGTATCCTAAAGTCTGCTAGCCTTCCCTTGTGTTATGTATAAGATTATTAGCATCTCTTCATGACAACTACAAGGTAAGACATCCTATGCTATGCTATCATCCTGGATTACTCAGAAGGCTAGGCTCTCCTGGAAACTGGTAAAAGCAATGGAAGCCGGAACAGTAAGGAGTGTAGCTTAACAGAATTACTTATTAGTGTTTTTTACGACAAGCGACGAGATCCCGCATATAGAGCGAGGGGTAGGAAAGGGCTATGCTGGGGCCGGGAATGGGCTGAGATGTCAGTGGGGAAACATGATCATGTAATGCGGTAAGAGAACTGTATTGGAGAAGGGGCGCCAGTCATTGGATAGAAAGAAAGAAAGACACACAAATGACAGTGCAAGAGATGTAGTTGTATTTTAGAGAAAGGAGAGACATAGGAAAACAAATGCATTTGGTAGCTTTGGGAAGATATCGTTAACTATTAATGCATAAGTAAGTTAGTAGAAAAAAATTAAATAATCAGAGTAGCAAATTTAAAGACGAAATTTAGATCCCAAAATGAAAGGACCAAATATTCCGTTTAAAGTCCAACGCATGGACATGTTTCGAACACACGGCATCACGATTCAAAAGGTTGTCCGGTTGATTATCAAAATTGGATAAGAGAATATTTGAAATTACAGAAAAGAGTTGTTTTCAAATGTTTGCAAATGATCAAAAGACTATATGATATAGAACGCGCAGGAGAGCAAAGGGAACAATGTAATTTACATGTAACTACGATATTGGGTGTTAGTAGTGCAATATGCATGTAAACAAACGAAGCAGGGAAACGGTAAAAAATTAGAAGAATGAAGTAGGTGCTAGTGTAATTTCAAGAAATGAAAAAAGTTGGGCAAGCAAAGTTAAAATACACTGATGTAAGACGGGAAAGAACATGACGTTATTCCAGAGAACACACAACGACACGAAGAAGCAGACAAAATGCATAAAGCAAAAGCAAAAAATAAAATAGGAATACACAGTCATGTCAAAGAAAAGATGATGTAAAAAAAACAAAAAAAAAAAAAAAAAAGAAAAAAAACAAAACTCAGAGGGCTGAGCAAACTAATAAATGTAAAAGAATCCTTAAGATTATAGGTTCAAAAAAGTGCAATGGAAATTAGATAAAAATACAAATCAAAAGATATTATAAAATGAAACGACAGAGATGATAAAACAGAAAACAATGGCCATTGAGTCTATAGCGAACACTGGGAAGGAATCCAGAATAGTGGTGGCCAAACACATGAGAGATACTTCAAAGAAAAAAACAACCAACAGCAAAACACACGCTCTGGGATGTATTCAGTGACATCAAACCGTCAGGTATCTACTGAAGGATTAACGAACGTTTGTCAATAAATATTCAAGAGAAGGAGTGGATGTAATGTAGGCCAGAGAGCTTTTAAGAAAAGGCGAAAGGGCAACAGGGTCATGTACTTTACATCGTCTAGCCGATTCAAGAGAGCTATAGAAGGCACGATTTTTTTTTAGAGAGAGAACATGTGATTTAAGTCTCTGTGGAGTTATAGACATAAATAGGGCATATCCTGTTAAAGGGACTTTTAATATGGTAGGAATGAGAAGTCAAGAATAAGAACACCCAGTAACTTTGCATATGAATACCTAAGAAATTCGATCTTAGATAACTTTGGAAAAGTCTCATTTTGAATTATTTATAAACAAATATAGAAAAACACTTAAAAACGCAAACGAACAGGAAAGGTATTTAGCAGATTTGCAAACTTATTCCTTCTTTCTAGATCTATCTATCTATCTATCTACCTAATCTGTCTATCTATCTATCTAATATCCTACCTATCTGTCCTATTTATCTATCTAGCTATTATCTAACTATATATATGCATGCACTATAGTATAGACAACTAAATAACTGCAATATATATATATATATATATATATATCTATAATCATAAAAATATATAGATATATATATTTGGTTTATATATTTGATACATACACACACACACACACACACACACCCCACATACACACACGCACCACACACACACACACCATATATATAATATTATTATATATATATGATATATATATATAATATATATATATATATATGTTATTATGTATATATTTTGTTTATATATTTATGCGTATATACGTTACACGTATATGTACATGTATAATGTTACACACACACACATAAACATACCACACACACACCACATCCCCACACTCACACACACCCCACACACACAACACACACACCACACACACACACACACACACACACACATCTATATATATACTTATATATATAGATAGTATATATATTATATATCATATATATATATATATGTATTATATATATATATATATATATATATATATATTTAGATGTATATATAGGTATATATATATATTATTTATACTATATATATATATATAGATATATATAATATATATAATATCTTAATATGTATATATATATATAGGTACCACACAAACACACACACACACACCACGCACGCACGCACGCACGCATCACGCACACACCACACACACACACACACCAACACACACACACGCAGCACACACACACATACACACACACACACACACACACACACACACTCTATATATATATATTATATATATATATATATATTACATATAATATATATACATATATATATCTAGATATATATATATATATATTATATATAGGGGAGGAAAATAGAATATATATTTATTCTTTTATATACACATGCTCACACACCGTTGCCCTATTCTCGCCCCCCCGACCCAGCTCCCACTCGAATCGCCCTCCAATCAGCAGGTCCGCCTCGAGCGCGCCCTCGCAGGCAACCTCCCTCTCCGCGTCGTTTCTGCACATAACTTTCAAGAAAAGACTCAGGCTGCTCGAGTCTCGCATTGCTGCCTCGCGTCTCCCTAAATTCTTGAGGATTTTTCTGCCTTCACGGAGATTTGTTTCCGGATGACCCCCTGTTATTCTGACTGCGAATCAAAGGAGGCTTCTTCACTCCTGTCTCGTCGTTTTAAAGAGATTTAGTAATAGTAATTACGCAAGTAGTGGTTGAATTGTAACACACATAGGTAGAGCGAGTGATGACAGATGGTGTGTAGGCACATGTTCAACTTCTATATTTGTTTTTCTATCTACATATTTCTTAAAACGGTCTTCAAGGTGTTAGTTGAAATTATGCTATGGAGGCGTTTGGTATCCTCGAGGCTATATAAGAAGCGAAGAGGCCAAACACAAGAAAAAGATGCTGGAAAGACCGCATTTCAAGATGAGAAGACGTTTTCCTCCTCCTCATTCTTCTTTTTTTCTCTTCTCCTTCTTCTATTTTTCCTCTCCTTCTCCTCCTCCTTCTCCCTCCTTTTTCTTCTCTTATTTTTTCTACTTTCTTCTCCTCCATTTCCATGTAAGAACTCGAGAACAAGATATCTAGCATCCACCGTTGGAAAAGTGATGATGGAGATAGGGCGAATAGTTAAAAGAAGAATTAGAAGGAGCAGAAGCAGAGAAAAGAGGGAGGAGGAGGAGAAGGGGGGGAGAAGGAGGAGGGGGAGTAGGAGAAGGGGAGGAGGAGGAGGAGGAGGAAGAGGGAAGATGTAGTAGGAGCGATGAGGCGAAAACAAATATGCAGGAGAAAAGAGAAGAAGAAAAAGAAGAGAAGAAGGAGACCAGAGAAGAAGAAGAAAGGAAGGAAGGAGGAGAGGAAGGAGAGAGGAGGAGGAGGAGAAGTAGAAGAAGAAGTAGGAAGAAAAGAAGAAGAAGAAGAATAAGAGAAGAAGAAGAAAGGAAAGAAGAATAAGATAATAAGAGAAAAAGGAAGAAGGCTGAGGGAAGGAGGAGAAGATGAAAAAGCAGAATAGACGAAGAAACAGAAGAAGAAGAGGAGAGAGGAGGAGGAGGAGGTAAATGAAGAAGAAGAAGAAAAGGGAAGGAGAAGAAAGGAGGAGGGGAGAAAAGAAGAAGATAAGGAAAGAGGAGAGAAAAAGGACCGAGGAGGAGGAGGAAGAAGAAAGGATAAGATAAAATGAGGAGGATGAGAAGAGAGAAAGACACGGAGCAAAAGAGTGAGAGAGAAGGAACCCCCTAACACGCCAAAAACACCCCCACACACACCCCCCCTAAAACCCCCAAACACCCCCCACCCCCCACACACAAAAACACACACAAAACCACAACACACCCCACCCCAACACACACCCCCCCCCCCCCTTCCCCCCCCCCCCCCGGGCACCCCAACACAAAAACAACCACAAAAAACCAAAAAAAAAAAAAAATAAAAATTTAACTTTTGTATTTTATTATATTGGGGTTATTTTTTTTTATTTATATTTTAAATCATATACTGCATATATAAAAAGGGTAAATTTTTCTCTCCCCTTGCCCGGCTTGGGTAAATTTTCCCAAATTTTCTTTACTTTTAATATTATGCTTCCAGAAGGCGTTACCCCGACAGGGTTTTCCATGGGGGTTTCTTCTGTGAGTTTTTCGTCAAGTGCTTTTTGAAAATTTTTGTGTACGAAATTGTTTTTCCATGTTTGGGTTTCCCCTAAGTTCATCTTTGAACTGTCTACCGAGACTTAAAAAAAAGGCTTTAAAGGCTAGAACAAAACCCGCGCCAAGTTGAGTGGGTAAATATGAACTCATGGTTTGAAACATTTTCCGCATTTTTTTACTCAAAACTTTTACAAAAATGGCACTTCAACTATAATTGTTTTTTTTACGGGCCTAAAAATTTGGGGGTATGAAAAAAAAAAATTTGATATTTTATAAACCCCCCCAAACAATATTCCAAAAAATTGTTTTGCAGTTCTTTCGGGAAAATTTTCTTGCTATTCACCATCTCGAAAAAAACCCCCTTTTTGGGTTTCCCCTAAAATTTATGTTTTTCACTCTTTACCTTACTCTTGCCCAAAATCTCCACGAATCCCCCGGAAAATCCCCTCAACCCCATGCGTTTGGGTCCCTTTAAGGGAAGATAGTTTGATACAGTTCAAAGGCCGGGGACATGGTGCATAAAGATCTTGCGGGTAAGGTTACGAAAAAAGTCAGGTGGGGGTAAAAACAGAAAATTTTGGTGGATACCCCAACTTTTTTTAAAGCGTAAAAAAGCCGAGGTAATACAAAACCAAATTTTCCCAGCAAAAAAAAAAAAATTTCCCATCTCCCCTTTGGGAAATTCCCTCTGATCAAACAAACCCAATTTTTGGTGAAATAATAAAAAAGCGGTTTTTTAAAGCAGAAAATTTCCCAATAAAAAAAACAATACAACTACGGTATTAAATGTCATTTAAATGAGAATGAAAATGAAAACTTAAACCAAATCGAATATTTTAAAATCTAGAGGGGAGGCCTTTTTTTCCTTTCCGTGGTGGGGACCCCCCTAGGGGGCCGGGACTTACATGGACTTCTGAATGCAAGAGAACCCTAAAAAACGAAGAAAATAAAAAAAGCGGAAAAAAAGAAAACATATGAAACAATGTTCAGGGTTAAAGCTGGGGAAAGGGAAACATTGTGTTGGAAAAAACATAGACAAAAAGAACTGGAGAACTTTTTTGAAGAACGCGGAATAAAAAAAAAAAAAAAAAAAAAAAAAAAAAAAAAAAAATATAAATTATATTTTATATATTTTAATATTTTATATATATATATATATAAAAATATATTATACAAAAAAAAAAATACACTTTTAAAACCCAAACACCCCCACACACAAAAACAAACACCACACCCCCAACACAAAAACAACACCACACACACACACCCCCCATATAATATATAATTATATATTTATATATATATTTTAAAATTTTTTTAAAAAATTACATTTTACATAGATTAAAATTTTAAAATAAAATTTTACATTATTAGCTATTATAAAAATAAAATATTTATTATATATATATGTATTATATAAAAAACTTTGGGATAATTTTATATTATTTTTAATATTTAAAATTATTCCTATTTACACATATCAAAGGCTATATATATAAAATATAGATATATACCAAATAAAATGTGTTGTGCGTGTGGGTGTGTGGGTGTTGTGTGTGTGTTTTTGTGCGTGCGTGTGCGGGGCGTACGTGTGTGTGTGTGCTTTGTATGTGTATCCGGCAAAAACCACACAATACCACACACACCCACACACACACACACACACACCACACACACACACACACCCACACACAACACCCCACACTTGCCCCAACACCCCAAAAACCACACCACACAAACCCCAAACACACACACACACGCCACACAAACTTATTTTAATATATATATATGATATATTATATTATTTATATACATATATAAATAAAATAAAAATCTATATTTATATATTATATATATTTTATATATATATAAAAATTCCCTTTATAACACCCCCTAAAATTATGTATGATGTAGGTGGGTTTAATGTATTGAAATTACCCCTGTATGCCACAAAACCCAACACACCACCCACACCAACACACACACAAAACCACACAAAACACACACCCCACACACACAACACACACAAAACACACACAACACAACCACACACAACACCACCCCCAAACACACACACAAAACACACACACAAAAAAAAAAAAAAAATTGCCCAAAGAGAAAGGGACGCCGAAAAAAACCCGGATATCAAACCAATTCGGGATGGGGGAAAGGAGATAAGAAGAAAAACCCTTTTGGGCAAAAATTGGGAAAAATGTTTAAAAAGTGTGGAAACCCAAGGGGGGGGGGTTGAAAAGAATGGAAAATTGGCCTCCAAGGGGGGGATGCTTTTGAAAAGGGAAAGGGGAAAAAAGAATATTGAAAGGGGATCCTAAAAAGAATTGTTAAAAGAAATTTAAAGGGGAGAGGAAGGGGAGAAGGGGAAAAGTGAAGAGAAAAAGAAAAGGGGAAAAAGAAGAGAGAGAGAGAGGAAGAGAGAGAGGGAAGACGAAAAAGGGGAAGAGAGGGGAGAGAAAAGGAGAGAGGAGGGAAGGGAGGGGAGAGGAGAGCGGGGGGAGAGAAGAAGACCAGAAAAAAGGGGGAAAACAGGAGAGACAAAAGAGCCCAGAAGAGGAGACGGGAGACAAGAAAGGAGAGAGAAAAGAGAGAGAGAGAGAGAGAGGGGGAAGGGAGAGAGAGAGAGGGGAGAGAGCAAAGAGAAAAGAAGAGGAGAGGAAGGAGGAGAGAGAAGGAGAAGGGGGAAAATTTCTCCCAAGGGTCGATAAAAAATAACTAGCGAGATCCCTTTGGGAAACCCACATTATTAGGGTCTTTTTAAGAAAAAAAAAAAGAAAGAAAAGGGGTCTAGCCCAGGGAACCCCAAAGAATTCAAAACCTAAAACGAAAAAAGGGGAAAGAGGTAATTACAAAAACAAAAAAAACAAAGGGAAGGGAGAGAAAAAAAACACCCACCCAAAATAAAGTTACATTATGTAAATGGGAAACAGAACCAATGGGACTTTGCAGAAAAAGGGCCAAAGAGAGTTATGTAGGTTTTGTGTCTGCAAGAAAGCGGGGAAAAACTGAGAAAAAATTAGGAAAAAAAAAGGAAAAAACAACTCCCCATACAGCCGGCCAAACCCAAAACACAGACATGGGGGGGGGAAAAAATATACAAGAAAAAACGGAATAGTTTAAAGCATTCTAGAAAAAAATATATATATAAAAAAAAAAAAACTAAATGAAAAAAAAATAAAAAAAAAAAAAAAAATTAATAATTCGGTATAATTAAATCAACGTGGAAAGGGAAAAAAGGGCAACATTTAAATTTTGGGAAAAAGGGGAAAGCTAAATTAAATTTCAGATGAAAAAAAGAATAAGTTACAACCAAAATTTAGAACGACAAAAGCAACAAAGGCACAGGTTCTCGTAAATCCCAAAATGACGAGGAAAGGGGGGGCGGGCCCGGGGTAGGTTTATAAAGGGTTGTCATTTCTCAACGGGAAAATCTGTTTTTTTTAAATGGATTTAAATTAAAATGAGGGAAAGCTTTAAATTTCAACAATTGAAAAAATTTAATGACGATGATAATGTTGATAGTGATAAAGGGAAAATTTATTAAAATAATAACAATAAAAGATTTAATATTGATATTTTTTTAAATAAGAACAATGATAATAAAACTAAAACACCCTAATAATGACAATACTAAAAAAAAAAGAAAGAAAGAAATGCTCAGGGGTTTTGTGTGTGATAGTTGACATACTAAAAACTTCTAAAAAAAAACACGACAGCATAAATGCATGTGTTTTAAAAGTGTGTGTGGTCTAGCCCTCGGGTGCCGCAACCTATCCAAAATCTGCTAGCCTTCAACCCTTTTGGTTTGGTATAAGGGGGGTAAATTTGCCTCTCTTAAATGAACAACTACAAAGGGAAAAAATCCTATGCTATGCTTTTCATCCGGGGTTACTGCAGAAGGCTAGGGCCTTTCCCGGAAACTGGAAAGCAAAGAAGCCGGAACAGTAAGGAGTGTAGCTTTTAAAAGAAAATTTTATTAGTGTTTTTAAAGACAAGCGAAAAGGAAATCCCAATAGAGCGAGGGGGAGGGAAAAGGGGTAGTGGGGGGCCCGGGAAAAGGGGGTGAAAAATGTCAGTGGGGAAAAAAGATCCTGGAATGCGGGGAAGAGAAACTATATTGGAAAAAGGGGGGACAGTAATTTGGGTGAAAAAAAGAAAGAAACCCCACAAATGGGCAGTTCAAAAGATGTAGGGGAATATTAAAAAGGAGAACTAGGAAAAAAATGCATTTGGGTTTTGCTTGGGAAGATTCGGAACTATTAATACAACCCCTAAAATAAGGGAAAAAAAATCAATAAATCAGAGTAGAATTTAAAAACGAAATTAGAAAACCCAAATGAAAAAGGGTCAAATATTCCCCTAAATCAAGCAGGACCTGTTTACGAACACAAAAGGCATCGATTCAAAGGGTTTTCGGGTTTTTTTTTCAAAAAGGGTAAGAGAATATTGAAATGACAGAAGATTTGGGTTCAAAAGGTTTTAAATATCAAAGACTATATGATTTTAGCACGCGCAGGAGGGGCAGAAGGGAAACAAAGTAAAATTTCAGGGAACTACGATATTGGTTTTTTTATTGTAGCAAAATTTATGGGAACAAACGAAGCAGGGAAAAAATAAAAAAAAATTAGAAGAAAAAGTGGTGCTAGTGTAATTTCAAAGAAATGAAAATAAAGTTGCAAGCAAAGTTAAAATACACTGATGTAAGACGGGAAAGAACATGACGTTATTCCAAGAACACACAACGAAGCAGACGAAGTAAAGCAGACAAAATGGCAAAAGCAGAAAGCAAAAAAATAAAATCGGAAATACACAGTCATGGTCAAAGAAAGGATGATGCAAACTCAGAGGGCTGAGAAAACATAATAAATGTAAAGAATCCTTAAGATTATAGGTTCAAAAAAGTGCAATGGAAATTAGATAAAAATACAAATCAAAAGATATTAGAAAATGGAAACGAGAGATGATAAAACAGAAAACAATGGCCATTGAGTCTATAGCGAACACTGGGAAGGAATCCAGAATAGTGGTGGCCAAACACAATGAGAGATACTCAAAGAAAAAAAACAACAACAGCAAAACACACGCTGGGATGTAGCAGTGACATCAAACCGTCAGGTATCTACTGAAGGATTAAAGAACGTTGTCAATAAGATATCAAGAGAAGGAGTGGATGTAATGTAGGCCAGAGAGCTTTAAGAGAAAGGCAAAGGGCACAGGGTCATGTACTTTACATCGTCTAGCCGATTCAAGAGAAGCTATCAGAAGGCACGATTTTTTTTAGAGAGAGAACATGTGATTTAGTCTCTGTGGAAGTTATAGACATAAATAGGGCATATCCTGTAAAGGGACTTTTAATAATGGTAGGAATGAAAGAAGTCAAGAATAAGACACCCAGTAATTTAGCATATGATAACCTAAGAAATTCGATATTAGATAACTTTGGAAAAGTCTTCAGTTTGAAGTATTTATAAACAAATATAGAAGAAACACGTAAAACGCAAACGAAACAGGAAGGTAGTAGGCAGAATATTGCAAACTTATCCTTCTTTCTATCTATCTATCTATCTATCTACCTATCTGTCTATCTATCTATCTATATATCTACCTATCTGTCTATTTATCTATCTATCTATATATCTAACTATATATATGCATGCACATATATATATATATATATATATATTGTATATATGTATATATTTTGTTTATATATTTATGCGTATATACGTGTACACGTATATGTACATGTATATGTACACACACACACATAAACATACACACACACACACACACATACACACACACACACACACACAACACACACACACACACACACACACACACACACACACACACACATATATATATATATATATATATATATATATATATTTATATGTATATATAGTGTGCATAGATATGTATATATATGTATATATATATATATATATAATATAATATATATATAATATATTATATATTATATATATATATATGTACACACCACACACACACACACACACACGCACGCACGCACGCACGCACGCACGCACGACACACACACACACACACACACACACACACACACACACACACACACACATACATACACACACACACACACACACACACACACACATATATATATATATTATATATACATATATATATATATATATATATATATATATATATATATATATATATATATATTATTCTTTTATATACACATGCTCACACACCGTTGCCCTATTCTCGCCCGCCCGACCCAGCTCCCACTCGAAGCGGCCCTCAATCAGCAGGTCCGCCTCCGATCGCGCCCAGCGCAGGCAAACCTCCCTCTCCGCCGTCGTTTCTGCAACATAACTTTCAAGAAAAGAACATCAGGCTGCTCGAGTCTCGCCATTGCTGCCTCGCGTCTCCCTAAATTTCTTGAGGAATTTGTCTGTCTTCACGTAGATTTGTTTCCGGATGACCCCCTGTTATTCTGACTGAAGCAAAGGGAGGCGTCTTCAGCTTCCTGTCTCGTCGTTTTAAAGAGATTTATTAATAGTAATTACGCAAGTAGTGGGTTGATAGTGTAACACACATAGGTAGAGCGAGTGAATGAACAGATGGATGTGTAGGCACATGTTCAACTTCTATATATTGTTTCTATCTATATATTTCTTAAAACGGTCTTCAAGTGTTAGTTGAAATGATGCTATGGAGGCGTTTGGTATCCTCGAGGCTATATAAGAAGCGAAGAGGCCAAACACAAGAAAGATGCTGGAAAGACGCATTTCAAGATGATGAAGACGTTTTCCTCCTCCTCATTCTTCTTTTTTTCTCTTCTCCTTCTTCTATTTTTCCTTCTCCTTCTCCTCCTCCTTCTCCTCCTTTTTCTTCTTCTTATTTTTCTACTTCTTCTCCTCCATTTCATGTAAGAACCTCGGAGAACAAGATATCTAGCATTCCTTTGGGAAAAGTGATGATGGAGAGAGGGCGAATAAGTAAAAGAAGAATTAGAAGGAGAAGAAGCAGAAGAAGAAGAGGGAGGAGGAGGAGAAGGAGGAGGAGAAGGAGGAGGGGAGGAGGAGAAGGGGAGGAGGAGGAGGAGGAGGAAGAGGGGAAGAAGTAGGAGGAGGAGGAGGAAGGAAGGAGGAGGAGAGGAAGGAGAAGGAAGGAGGAGGAGGAGAAGAAGAAGAAGAAGAAGAAGAAAAAGAAGAAGAAGAAGAAGAAAAGAAGAAGAAGAAGAAGAAAAGAAGAATAAGAATAATAAGAAGAAAAGGAAGAAGGAGGAGGAGGAAGAGGAGGAGAAGAAGGAGAAAGAAAAGAAACGGAGCAAAAGAAGTGGAGGAAGAGAATGACGAGAAAAAGATAAAGAAGAAAAAGGAGGAGGAGACTAATCTTGAGAAGGAGAAAGCAAGATGGATCAGCTGGTCTCGAGGAATCCAAGACGTCGACAACACAGGCGCTGCTGAATCCGTGTGTATATGCTCGCAAGTCTGTGCATATGCGCGCGTTATCAGGAGGTAGCGGGGGACACTGGCTGCGTAAATAGGGCGATTCTGAAATGCCACGGGAGGCTCGCATAA
>NW_023649869.1:0-6226 GCF_015228065.2 Penaeus monodon | reverse complement strand
AAATAAAAGATAACATTACCTGAATTTATTAATGACAAAAATGATGAAAAAAGTGAGAAAAAGGAGAATTTTGAAAAACTTTTGATGATTTTGTATTATTAATTACCCTATTATTTCATTTTTTATCATTATTACATTTTTATCATTATTATCATTATTTTTATTATTATTATTATTATTAAAATTATTATTTTTATTATTTAATTATTATTATACTTTAATTATTTATTTTGCCAAAAAAATTTTAAACGAATAAAAACAAAAATAATTAATAAGTAAATTAAAATACGAATTTTTATAATATTTTTATTGATATCATTTTTTGGTTTTTATTACATTTTTATTTTTTTTATGTAGTATAATTGTAGAAATAATTATTTAACAGAATAATTACAGAATAACGATTTTAATTAAAATAATGATATAAAAAATGATTTAAAAACTTTATTTTTGTTTTATTATTGTTATTAAATTATTATTGTATTTTGTTATAGTATAGATGTAAAACATATCTTTTGCAAAAAATTGCAATAATAATGAATTATTGAAATAATGATGATAAAATTGCAATAATGATGAAAATGAGAGATAATGATGATAATGATATGAAACGAAAATAATGATGATAATCAGATAAAAAGATATAATAACAGGCATTGTGTGCATATATAATAAAAAAAAGGTAAAAAAAAAAAAAACCCAAAATCGAAAAAGCGGCAAAATCTAGCGAAATATACCCTTTTGGAGAGACCCAAAATGAGTTTTTTCTATTCTTTGATAATTCTGCAACTTTTGGGTAAAATGAAAAAATTTACCAAATTTTTTAATCATGACAATAATGATGAAAAAGTGAAAATAAAAAAATTTGGAAAACATTTGATGATTTTATTTTTATATATTACATTATATTATCATTATTTCATTATTATCTTTATTACATTATTAATTATTATTTTTATTATTTTATTATTTTATTTTTATTTTTTTTTTTTTTTTTTTTTAATTATTAGTATTTTGAAAAAAAATATATTATAACTGTAATAATAAAAATAATAAATTTTTAATATAATTATAATATACAAATTGTTATAATTTGTTTTGATATCATTTTTGTTTTTTTTCATTTTTTTTTTTTTATGGTTATAATTGTAAAAATAATTATTATAACGTAAAATTCGTAAAAACATTTTAAATTTAAAAAAGATATAAAAAAGATTATAAAAACTTTATTATTGTTATTATTTTTGTTATTACTAATTATTGTTTTTTTATGTATAAAGTAAAAAATATATTATAATGCAATAATGAAAATAATGTAATTTTTGCATATGAGGATAATATTCAATAAGAGTAAGATGATGTAAGGATGATAATGGAAAGATGAGAAAAACGAAAATAATGAGAAAATCATATAATAATGATGAAATAACAGGAAATTGTGTCCATATAAAAAAAAAAAAAAGTATAAGAAAAAAAATCCAAAAGTCAAAAAAGCGGCAAAATCTAGCGAAAAACCCTTTTGAGAGTAGATCCAAAATGACGCTTTTTCCATTCTTTGATATTCGGGAAATTATTAGGTAATAATGATATAATTCCCCTGAATTTTTTAATCTGACAAAATGATGATAAAAGTGAGAATAAAGAAAATTTTGGAAAAACTTTTGATGATTTTAGTATTTACTATCATCCTTTATTATCTTTATTACTTTATTACATATTTCATTTTTATTATTATTATTTAATTTTAAAATTTTTTATTTTATTATTTTATTATTTTTAATTTTATTATTTATTACTTTAATTATTAGTATTATTCCCAAAAAAATAATTTAACGTAATAATAAAAAATAATAATAATAAAGTATAATTATAATAATAGAATTGTTATAATATTGTTATTGATTCATTTTTGTTATATTTTTATTTTTTATTATTTTTTAATGGTAGTATAATTAAAAATAAATTAAACGAAATAATTACTGTAAATAACGATATTAATTAAAATAATGAATAAATAAAAAAATTATAAAAAACTTTTATTATTTTATTTTTAGGGTTATTATTTTAATTTTTGTGGGTTTTTTATTAGTATAGATGTAAAAAAACCCTTTTATAACGCAAAAAATTGCCAATAATAATGATAATTTTTGGCAATAATGATGAAAAATAATTGAAAAAATGATGATAATGATGAGGGATAAGGGATGTTTAATGATGTAATGAGGATGTTTAACGTTTAAAAAGATGATAGTCATGATAATAAGAGGATAATAAAGGAATTGTGCCCAAAAATAAAAAAAAGTAAAAAAAAAAAAACCCCAAAAGTCGAAAAACCCCCGGCCCCCAAAATTCGCGAAATATACCCTTTTTTGGAGATTTGACCCCAAAATGAGTTTTTTCCATTCATTTGATGTTTTTGGCAATATTAGGGTAATAATGTTAAAATTACCTAATTCTATTAATCAGAAAATAATGATGAAAAAGTGAGAATAAAGAGAATTTGGTAACATTTGAGATTATTAGTATTTTACTATTATCATTTTTTATCATTTTTACCATTTTTAAATAAATTATTACATTATTATTTATATATTTTTTTTATTATTATTAATATTTTATTTTTTTATTTTATTTTAAATTTTTAGTTTTAAATTGCCAAAAAAATATTATAACGTTAATAATAACAATAATAAAAAATTTAATAAGTATAATTTTTTAAAATACAAATTTTTTTTAATATTGTTTTTTAATTCTTATTGTTTTATTATTTTTAATTTTTTTTTTTACTGGTAGTATAATTGTAAAAAAAATTTATTAAACAGTAAAAATTTACATAATAACGATTTTAAATTTAAAAAAATTTGAATAAATAATGAAAAAAAAACGTTTTTATTGTTATTTTTATTGTTTTTCCTATTATTATTGTATTTGTTATTAATAGATGTAAAAATAATATTATAATCCCAAAAATTGCAATAATAATGTTTAATTTGGGAATAATGATGATAATAATTGCAATAATGATGTAATGATGATGAAAGATGATAATGATGATAATGATGATGAAAAACGATAATAATGGATAGTCATGATAATAATGATGATAATAACGGGGAATTGTTTTCCATTTTTATAAAAAAAAAAAGGGTTTAAAAAAAAAAAAAACCCCAAAAGTAAAAAAAGGGCGGCAAAATTAGCGAAATATACCCTTTTTGAGAGTAGACTAAAAAATGACGTTTTTTCCTTTCTTTTGGGTGATTCGGGAAAATTTATGGGTAATAATGATAAAAATTTACCAAATTTCTTTAATCAGGGACAATAATGATGATAAAAGTGAGAAAAAAAGAGAATTTGGGAAAAAACATTGATGATTTTTAGTATTATTACTATTTCATTATTATTATCATTATTTTTCTTTATTATCATTATTACCCTTATTATTATTATTATTTTTTATTATTATTAGAAATTATTATTATTTTATTATTAGTTTTATTTTTATTTTAATTATTGGGATTATTGCCAAAAAAAATTAAATTGTAATAAAAACCAATAATAATAATAAAAAGTAAAATTTATAATAATATAAATTTGTTAAATATTTGTTTAATATCATTTTTGGGTTTTTAAATAAATTTTATTATTTTTCCCCGGGGTTTAATTTTATAATTGAAAAAAAATTTATTTAACAGAAAAAAATTACAGTAATAACGTTTTTAAATTTAAAAAAATTTTGATAAAATTTTTTAATGTTTAAATAAAAAGGTTTTATTGTTTTATTATGTTTTTTACTATTTTTATTGTATTTTTTTATTAGATAGATTTAAAAAATATTTAAAACTCCCAATAATTCCCAAAATAATAATGAAAATTTTATTGCAAAAAATGATGAAAAATAATTGCCAATAAGGGATGATAAAAAACTTTGATAATGTGTAATGATGATAATGATGATGATAACGATAAAAAATGATGAAGTTTTGATAATAATGAGGGATAATAACAGGAATTGTGTCCATAATAAAAAAAAAAAGGAAAAAGGAAAAAAAAAACCCCAAAAGTCGAAAAAGGGGCCCAAAATTTTAGCAAAATAAAAGCCTTTTGAGAGTAGACCCCCAAAAATGACGTTTTTCCCAATTCATTTGATGATTCGGGGCCAATTATTAGGGTAAAATGATAATAATTCCTGAATTCTATTAATAGAAAATTTAATGATGATAAAAGTGAGAATAAAGGGGGGGGGGGAATTGGTTAAAAATTTGATGTTTATTAGTATGTTACTTTTATCATTATTTTTTTATTATTATAAATTATTATCATTATTTTTTATATTATTATTAAATTATATTTTTATTATTATTAAATTTTATTATTATTTTTATTATTATTATTATTACTTTAATTTTTAGTTTATTCCCAAAAAATATATTAAAACTGTAAAAAATAAACAATAATAATAATAATAATAAGTATAATTAAAATAAACAAAGGGGGTTAAAATAAAATTTGTTATTAATATCATTATTGTTATTATTACCCTTTTATTATTTTACTGGTTTTATAATTGAAAAAAAATTTATTATAACAGTAATAATTAAGTAATAACGATTTTAAATTAAAAAATAATGATTTTAAATAATGATTTTTAAAAAATTTTTTATTGTTATTATTTTTGTTATTACTATTTTTTATTGTAGGTTATTGTAAGATGTAAAAAATATATATTAAATGCAATAATCTCAATAATAATGAAAATTTTTTGCAAAATGATGATAAAAATTTGCAAAAAATGATGATAAGGGATGATGAAAATGATGAAAAATGATGTTACTAACGAAAATAATGATGATAGTTTTGAAAAATAATGATGAAAATAACAGGAATTGTGTCCATATATAAAAAAAAAAAAAGGAAAAAGAAAAAAAACCCCCAAAAATTTCAAAAAAGGGGGGCAAAATCTAGCGAAATATACCCTTTTGAGAGTAGACAAAAAAGACTTTTTTTCCTTTCATTGATGATTCTGGCAATTATTGGGGAATAATGAAAAAATTTAAACCTAAAATTCTATAATCATGAAAAAATAATGATGATAAAAGTGGAATAAAGGGGTTTTTGGTTTAACTTTTGATGTTTATTAGTTTTATTACTTTTATCATTTTATTACATTATTATCATTATTATCATTTATCATTATTATTATTATTTTTTATTATATTATTTTATTATTATTATTATTTATTTTTATTATTATTATTATCTTTATTTTAATTTTTAGTTTTATGCCAAAAAAATTTTATAACGAAATAATAACAATAAAAATAATAATAAGTATAATTTAATAATACCAATTGTTAAAATTTTATTTGTTATAATTTATCTTAGGGTTATTATTATCTTATTATTTTTTTTAAATGGTGTATAATTGAAAAAAAATAATTATTTAACAGTAATAATTACAGTAAAAACATATTAATTAAAAAAAATGATAAAAAAAATGATTTAAAAACGTTTTTTATTGTTATTTTTATTTTTATTATATTATATTGTAGTTGTTTTTAGTACGATGTAAAAATATATATTATAACTGCAAAAATTTTGAAATAAAAATGATAATTATTGCAATTTTGAAATAAAAAATTTCAAAAATGATGATAAGGGATGATGATAATGATGATAATGTTTGATAATGATGATGATCCGAAATAATGATGATAGTCATGATAATAATGATGATAATAACATGAAATTTGTGTCCATATATAATAAAAAAAGGTAAAAGAAAAAAAAATCCCGAAAAGATCGAAAAAGCGGCAAAATCTAGCGAAATATAGCCTTTGAGAGTAGACTCCAAAATGACGTTTTTTCCATCATTTGATGATTCTGGCAATTATTAGGGTAATAATGATAATAATTACCTGAATTCTATTAATCATGACAATAATGATGATAAAAGTGAGAATAAAGAGAATTTGGATAACATTTGATGATTATTAATATTACTATTATCATTATTATCATTATTATTATTATATATTCATATTATTATCTTATTATTATTATATTATTATTATTATTATTTTTTATTATTTTTATTATTATTATTTTATTATTTACTTAATTATTAGTATTATTGCCAAAAAATATATTATAACTGTAATAATAAACAATAATAATAATAATAAGTATAATTATAATAATACGAATTGTTATATATATTAATCATATT
>NW_023649867.1:0-6227 GCF_015228065.2 Penaeus monodon | reverse complement strand
AAAAAGGAACGCCCAAATTCGCGAGATTATAAACGCTCTTTGTGGGGCGAAAGTCGGTCCCCGGGAGGTTATGAGCCAAGTGTGGGATTTGGTGGGTCGAAAGAGCGACAAAATTTTTATTGTCCCTGTTAACTAGGGTTTGGGGGAGCAAAAACACAAATTCATTTGATAGAAAAATTGAAATTAAAAGGGAATTTAATAATTTATGAGGTTTGGTATCTACAGGCATTAAAAGACCTGGGTCTTTTAATGAAGCCCAAAATTCCCAAAGACCAAAATTTGGGTGTACCCTGAAGCGCGAAACGAAACATTAAGTTTTTGTTTTTCTTCTTTTAAGTAGGTTATGCTGAGCCCCCGTGGTCACAGCATGATCTTAATTGTATTTTTCATGTTTGATGCTCTTGGAGTGAGTATGTGGTAGGCCCCCAGTTTTTTTCCACGGAGAGGGCCGGTGGTCCCTTTTTATAATCTTCTCTTATTTACCCGGGCTTGAGACCAGCACTTGATTTGGGGCTGCTTGGCCACCCATGGAAAGCAGGCAATAAAGGTAAGTTCCTTGCCCAGGGAACAACGCGCGGTTGGTGACTCAACCCTCGAATTCAGTTCCCGCGTGACTCCGATCCGACGCTCAACCATTGGGCCACCGGGGCCCCCCTAAGCTTTTGGGGAGAGATGTAAAAAAAGGACAAGTGCCCCAGGGAATGAAAAACTGAGTATCTCTCTCAATTTTTTTCCATTATATTAATATTTATTAACGAAGAAAGAACTGTCCAACATCTTTTTTCCCGAAGCTGCCAGCGTATCCGCCAAAAGCGGGGAGCAAGGGGAGTTAAGCCCTCCCCAGATGTTCATGGAGGGGGGACATCTCTGCTATGAGGACTACGATTAGGAAGTTTTATTTTACAATGTACGTTTAAAAAAGTTTAGTTTTCCTATATTAAGCATTTTTAGTTACGACGATACTTTTTAAAAAAAAACGAAATTTCTTGCTCCCAAGGGGGAAAAAATGGTTCTCGAACAGTAGATTTTTAAAAGAGCAAAGCTAATATTTTTACATTTTTGTTACTTTAAATGTTATCCCCATTTTTTTTCACACAGATATTTAGAAATTGGATAAAAAATTTTTAGATTTTTTTACCCATTGTTCTGGGGGACCAATACTTCATTTTTTCCTGACCCCCTATTTGTGTCGGAAAAAGCCAACAATTCAACATTTTAATTTGGGAAAAAATAAAAATATTTTTTTTTAAGGTTTGGGTGCAGACCTCGGCTAGAAAATGTTAGACATGTGTTTAAAAACCCCGAGGGTTTAAGGGGGGGTTGGTTTTATTGTTAGGACCACGGGGGTTTTTTGTGAAAACCTGTAATTTTATGAACAATGGTTTATTCCGTACATTTTTCGAAAATTTTGGGCCTGGTCCAAGTTAATAATTTTTAAATTTACCACCCTACTATTTTTTCATGATTACGAGTTTTACATATATTCGACAAGACAGTATTCTGTGATTACTGAATTTGTACAGGGTAAATAAATGTAAATCATACATTTTGCAAAAAATATTACTTTTGATCTGCTTTTCCCACTGTATTTACGTAACATTTTTCTTTGTTTACGGCATTTTTTACATAGTAAATTTAGGATATAGACGAGTATATTTTCCCACTGTACAGAAAAGTTGAAATTTTCATTAGTTCTTTATACCTCGTTAGGTTTTTAAAAAGGCTTTTATTTCTTCTGGATATAGTGTTAAGATTTCTTTTTTTTACATATTACGTCTATTTCTCTGCAATTTTGCACCATGCATTTGCAGTACATTCTGTAAACCTAAACGTATTTGGCCTAACCATGTCACAGGGTTCGGGTTTTTGCTTTGGATCCCTTAGAGGGTTGCTATCTCTATACTGATAGTGGGCCCCTATGGCACACCTTTGAGTTTTCGTCAGACTCCCAGTTTTGGTTTATAAAATTTTTAAATATATTGCAACTTAGCAAAGGCATCCCAAAAACGATGCTCACGGTAGCTTTAGTGCGGGTTTCTTGCTATTTTTTTCCCGGCTATTTGCTTGCGATACCAACAGAATGTTTCCATCAATTGAAAGTTGAAATTGCACTGTATGTTTTGCTACACTTAAAAGCAACTCCCAATTTTCCCCTCACCACCTGTTTTGAAGATTGATTGATTATTTAAAATTATCTGCTGCGTCAACAGCTAAGTTCTTAGGCGGTGAATGCTTGTTAAATAGAAATTTAAAATATTTAAAACTTTCAAAATCTATCAAATAAATATCTTATAAAGTACATTACTTAATTTAAAATCAAGGCTAAAATATTATTCCCTAAGTGTATAAAATTATTATGCATAAACATTATCATGATTAGATTTTATTGAAAATATTAGTCTCCCTAAGGAACTAATAGATACCTCTATATCACCATCCTCCCTCAATACATTTTTCAGTTATATGGGGAGACAAGTACTAGTCTTTGGTCTGAGAATTTGCACATCTTTCCACTACATGTGCGATCGTTAATGGCTCTTGGCATCCCTCACAAAGTGCTTGACTTTTAGCCATCATCCGCCCTGATCAGTCTTGTGTGCCCGATTCTTTAGTCTTGTTAATGCAACTTCCACTTTTCGGTTGGGATGGATGCTAGCACCCAACAGCCAAGGTCATCTCTAATCTCTCGCAGTTTGGTTTTTCTGGAGGTATGCCTCATTGTTCTTTCCGTTATCACGAATACAACTCCCTGAATGCTGGGGTTCAAGGTCACTGTGTGGGATTGATTGATTTTTCAAATTGTCTGCCGCGTCAACGCTAAGTGTTCCATTAGTGCGAACACCTTGTTAGATAGAAATATTAGATATTTAAAACTTTAAAACTCTATCAATAATATCTTACAAATAAAATAAATAAATTAAAAATCAAACCTACATATTATTCTCTAAGTAATATAAAGTTATTGCTAATATTATGCACAATTCAATTTTCTTGAAAAATATTAGCCTCCCTAAGGAACTAATAAGACCTTCTATGTCACAATCCTCCCCCAATACTTTTTCAGTTATATGGGGGAGACAAGTACTCCGTCTTTGGTCCTGAGAATGTTGGTCATTTTCCACTACATGTGCGACCGTTAATGTCTCTTGGCATCTCACAAGTGCTTGCTTTTAGCATCATAGTCCCTGAGTCAGTCTCGTGTGCCCAATTCTTAGTCTTGTTAACATAACAACTCTCTTTTTCGTTTGGGATGAGCTGTCACCCCCTGCCAAGATCATCTCTAAGCTCTCACAGTTTCCCCCTAAGGAAGCCGCCTTGCGCGTGGGGCATTGAGGTCCCGATTATCTTGTGAGCCGGACCACGGCTACCCATACCTGGAGGGGTGCACCAGTGAGGGATTGAGAACAAAATGGCTTCCATCCCTCGCATAGGCCTTGTGCAACCCACCCCTGGTTCATCTCATCTTGGAACCTAGGAGAACTCTCCCTCGTGTGTTTGCCGTCGTGCATCCCGTATACCAGAGACAGAGTCCCTGGAGGTTGAGCGATGCTGCACGCTGCGCCCTGGCAGCTAGCACACACCTCTTTGGGTCCTTTATTCTGGTTATACGGTGGCTGATCAAGCCGCGGTCAGTCATCGGCTGGGTCACTATGGCTAGGGTCAAGCTGTACTATTCCGTTGGTAGCGCATAGGTCCCGCGACTGCCATCAGTACTGTATAGTGGCTGCGGTATATTTCCTCATTCTGCGGCTGTTGGGAGATTTTGAGTCCCAACTTTAGCTTCCCGCTCGTTGGACTTCATGTGGGTGTGGGGGGGGGGGGGGGGGGTGGGGGGTGAGGAAATTTAAGAATTCAAATGTGTATGAGTCAAAATTTACAAGATCAGCTCTCTCCCTGACTACCTAGCAGTCCTTTGACCATTCCCTCTGAACTCACGTTGCCACTTCTGGGAAAAAACTTTAAAAAAAGCACTTCCAAAGGGCAAGAATGGGAATCCGTATGTTTCCCTGGCTCCCAAACCGGTAGAAGGGGAAAGTCCTCCTCAGCCACTAAGGAAATCTTACCTTGTAAATATGAAAGGCATTTCTATAGTAAAGTACCTACTAGTGAAGACCATTGATGGTGTATCATCATGGATCTTGGACATTTTTCCGAGTACACTCGGAAAATAGTTTGAAGTATGTCAACGTGACCTTGCTCATCCCCACAGCGAGATGGTAGCCTATAGTTGAGGTGTCTCACCAGATTAGATGACGCTCTGCGTGCGATATGCAACATCCCTGGGGCTCAAGTTATCATGTTCTTCTCACAAAACCCTCAATCAGTTAAGGATTGTCATTTTCCCGAGACCTGATTAGGTATTCTGAGGAGAACCTGTAGAGGAACTAGAGAATTTAATGTCAAGTGGCCGGAAACGTTTTAAGAGGAAATTTGATGGTTTGGAACAGTCGAACACCAGCTCCTTCTAATTTTTAAATGTTAGCCCCTTCCCAGAATCGGTAAGTTGCATGGTAACCACCTCAAGTTAAAGCCATAAGTGCCCAACCCTATGGGTGTTCCATGCCATTTGGGCATGAGCCAACTTTTTCCGTTTTAAGAAATGGACAACCAAGAGTTGTGTAAAGTGTGGTACAAAAAGTCATCAAGGAGATGACAACTGTCCAAGGCCAATATCTGTTACCATGCAAAGAAGCTCATGAAGCTTTTTCCCAAAATGTAAAAGGTACAAATTTGAAAAAAAATTTTGGGTAATAAGGAGAAAGAGAAATTTATTTTCCCGGGGCAAGCACGTCCATGTGTGTTTGCCACCAAGTAATCCTTTGCTTCAGTTTAACCATTTTCCTTCCCCAACCTTTGCCTCAATATTCTTACACCACACATTTGCTGCATCCCTTTATCCCTCAGCCCTTTAATTGCTGAAATGCTCGGGGTTGTTCACCAGAAACGATAGGATAAAGGTCTATTGAGGAGACTCTCTTCAAAGTAAGGCTTTGGAGCATCAGTTAACTGGCCCAGAGGTGCACTCCAAGCTGCCACCCATCCACAAGGGCCCTCCACTGCTAGGCTCTTTGCCCAGGAAAGAATCCTGAGCCTTTGTTCAAAAGTCTTTGGGGGACCCTCAAGGCTCCAGGGCCTCAACGCGACAGTCCGTTCCACACATCACGGCTCTGCAGCTGTACCCCTGCAAGCTGATGGATACAATGGTAACTTCGGTTACATGGCTGTGAACGGAAAACGACTACCCAATATCAAGTTTAGAAATTATGTTTTCGGACCCCAAATAGAGGAACTGCTTATAAATTCCTTTGCACAATGACTTCCATGTTGGTTTCTTTGACCTTGAAAAGGCAGTACTATTGAAAGAATGGCAACTCTGAAGCTCTTGGCATTGATTTTAAGAGGGGGCTTACTACCTTCACAACAGCTTTCCTTTGCTTTAAAACAGGAATTAGATCAGGTAGGAAACAGTTCTCTAACCTGGAATAGGCTGGAAGGGTTCCGACGGGAGTTCAAAGTTAACCCTAGCCATTGCTATAAAGGGGATCGAAAATTGGGGTTCAAATTTCAAGATCTGTTTGTGGATATTATCCTGTTCCCTCTCACTCAAGGGAGCCGCCTTGCCCGGGGGGGCTTGAGTTCCCATGATCTGGTGAGGCCGGGAAACCAGGGGGCTACCCAACTGGGGGGTACCATGAGCGATGAAAAAAGGCTTTCACCCCTTCAAAAGGCCCTGGTGCCCCCAAAAACCCCGGGTTCATCCATCTTGGCCCAGGGAGAACCCCCCGGGTTTTTTGCCGTGCGTGGCATCCGTTTTACCAGGAGAGGGGGGTTTTCCTGGAGGTGAGCGTGCGCACGCTGCGCCTGCGTAGCAACACCCCTCTTTGGTCCTTTATTTGGTTAGAGGGTGGTTTTATCAGGCCGTCAGTAAATCGGCTGGTCAAATATGGCTGGGGTCGGGATATTCAGTCAGGATAGGCCCCGATGCCTCAGTACTGAATAGTGGCGCGTATATTTCCCTCTTTCCCCTTTGTGGCTGTTGGGAGATTTGACCCCCAATATATTTTTCCCCCTCTTTGGGTCCTGGGGGGGTGGGGGGGGAGGAAATGAAAAATTAAAATTTGTTAGACTACAAAATTTAAAAAAGATCAGCTCTCCCCCTGAGACTACCAACCCCCCGACCATTCCCTCTGGAACTCATTTTTCATTTTGGGAAAACCCCCCCAAAA
>NW_023649866.1:0-5000 GCF_015228065.2 Penaeus monodon | reverse complement strand
GATCGAATGTATGTCATCCACTTCAGTCCTGTCAGGGTCACAAAAGCACGCGATCAGAGGCAATAATCTCATATCCCTTCTTTGCAGTTTATTGATGTAAGGTCATCATATATATATATATATATATATATATATATATATATAAAATATATATATAATATATATAATATATATATATAAATATAATATATATATATATATATATATATATATATAAAATATAATATATATTCTATTATTGTTGACTTCCATTTTCAGTATCTAAGACAAGTGTTTTTGTAAGTGCCTGCTTTTCAAATGTAAAACCCATGCATTTGTTTTCGTTATATAGTTAACATGATTGGAATTCGATATTAAAATGAAGTGTAGATCATTTTGGTCTATTCTTGTAATGTTGTACGCATATCTTGATGCTTTCCTTTCTATCACAGAGATTCGAAGCTTTATATAGATCTGTAACTCCCGGACTTTGTCATGAGCCTAGGGGTCTACCAAGAATGTCCCAATTCCTGACATTCCCTTGGGAACTCCTCCAGCTGCCCTAACCCACAAACGACAGGGAGAGTAAACCAAGGTGCATGGGTTTTTACGAAGGGTTATGGAAGTAATAAGTGTGTGTGTATGTGTGTGTGGATCGGTGGTAGGTGGGTGTGCATGTATGTGTGTATATATCTATGAATATATGCATGTATGTATACACAGTGGCATAGCTAACAGGGGGCAAGGGAAGCGACTTTTCCCGCTTCCCCAATTAAATACCCTTTAGTGTAGGACTTTTTCCCCAAAAATCATTCCCTTTCTAAAACAACAGCGGATTTCATAAAAAGTCATTATCTATCTTGCTTAACTGTTATATTATAAACAAAAAATTGAAATGTATTATCAGTGAGTCTAAACATAGAAAAGGGGTTCCGTGTGTGTCTTGGAGCCTTATCATCATCTGCTTGCTCCCCTAACCTTAGAACCTAGCTACGTCGCTGTATGCATACATACATACATACATATATATTTCCCCTTTTTCCCTTTCTTTTCTATTTTTTTTGATGAGTGCTGGATGTCTTACTCCATGTCAGAGGGCGGGCCTTGCGCGGAGAGCTGCAATACAGAAACGTGTGACAAGTCCTTCATATAACAAGAAGCCAAGTTCCGGGGAATGCTACGTGTTACTTGTTGTAAAGAAAGGTATTTTGTAGCCCATACATGTTTTCTTAACCCTAAACCATGTGAGGTCTCCGACCCCCCCCCTTCCCCCATCCTGGACTGCAACCCTCCCCTCCCCCTTATCCTCCTCACCCTTGTTTCCCTTAGTCTCCCCTACCTCCCTTTTACCCTCTTCCCCAAACCCTTTTTTCCCCTCTCCCTCTTCCTCCTCTTCAGTATCATCCTAACCCCTGTATTCTATTTACTCTACTCGCTACCCTTTCGTCTCCCCTAAATACTCTAGTTCTTTTGCTCTCACTTCTTCGCTCATCTCTTTCGTCCCTTTCCTTTGATTTCCCCCTTTCCCTTCCTAATCTTGGTTCCCTCCTTACTTTCTACCTGCTGATCTCGTTTTCTCCTCTTCCCTGTTCCTTCGTTATGCTATTTTATACTTTTCTCTCGTTTTCTCTTTCCATTTCTCTTATTCACTCCTTTCGTTCATTTTACTCTCTTCTCTTCTACTTCGCGTTTTTTACGTTCTTCTGTTTTTCTCTTCTCCCATACTAATCTCCTCGCTTTCTATTTTTTCTATTCCGCCGTTGACCTTACTCATTTCTTTCATCTCCATCTCTGGGCTCCCTTAATTTCTCTCCTTTTCGTCCTTTCCTTAAGCTTTCGTCCTCACACCTCCCCCCTATCCTCGACACCCTTGACACCTGAATCCCGAATCCTGAATCCTGAATCCCGAACCGAACTTTGGTAATCCAGCGGGCGGCGCTCAACACGCTGGGATGATTCCCGCCCAGACAACCTACACTCAACACTGTTATTACTGCCAAACCATGTATTGTTTGATAAAAAGGTGCAAATAAAACTTACAATTTCGTTTCTTGAGCTTCGAAAGCTTCGACCCCGTAGGTGGCGAATACGCCTTAACGAATACAGTTATTTGCGAGTTTTTTTTTCGCCCCTTTCTTAGTAAGGTCTTATTTTTTTTGAGGGGGTCTAAAAGTTTTTCCCTTCTCTTACCATTCATTTCTTTACCCATGATTTCATGGTTTTTAGGATTTAACACCGACCCCCCCTCCCCTATGTTTACAAATGTTACAAAGTTATTTTGGGATTTTTATATTTTTTAAAAATTTCTTAAATACTCAATTTTATTTATTATCATTTTTTTATATCTTACGTAATTGCTTTAGAGCTTCTAAATATTTATTTTTTTTTTTCTTGGTTTTTGTACTCGGCTGCCACGTCACCATCTTTAAACATTTTTAATATAAAGTATTGGAGGCTCACAGAGGGCACTAGGGATATTCCATGTATCACTGACAGATTTTCATTTATTTTAGTTATGTGTTTTTCATATTAAATGTACTGTTTTATTTTTTTTTCTTACTGTTGTTTTTGCCGTTCAGTTTTACTGTTTTATTTTAGGCTTTTTTTATTCTTAATCCTTTTACTTCTATTTATTGGTAAAAAAAATTGTTAAGAAGTTTTATGTTCGCTCTTTGTGTTTTTTTCTTTTTTATAAATGTCGCCACGATGACGTGGCCCCCGCTGTATAAATACCCCTGTAAAATGAACCCGTAAGGGAGTTGTCTCTGGATTCGGTGTTGAGTGTACCCCCCTGGATTACCCTAAACTGTGGGGTCGCTGGAGCAGCAAGGACAAGGTTGTGTTTGAGCCATCTTTTACATGCAGTTAGGATATTGCTGGACGTGGGCATTAATGTTAACACAAGGTTTACCAAGTTTTACATTGGCCAGCACCAGCCAGATACTCCAACTTGAGTAATTTTTATGTATCCGTTCCCTCAAACCGAGCTTTATTTCCCTTTTTTAAACGTATTTATATTTTACTTTGCCTGTGGGGCTTTGCTTTTTTTTTACTTTTTTTTTTCTCATAAGTCAAGACAGCAAAAACCAGACCCATTTTCATAAGGTATGTGTACCTGTGGCATGGGACTGTGTC
Organism: Penaeus monodon; assembly: GCF_015228065.2. Taxonomy (NCBI): domain Eukaryota; kingdom Metazoa; phylum Arthropoda; class Malacostraca; order Decapoda; family Penaeidae; genus Penaeus; species Penaeus monodon. The sequence continues at coordinate 1,886 of NW_023649866.1, read as the reverse complement.
TCCACACAGGGGAAGTGAACGGGCCCCCTCCCCTTCTTTCGGCCCTAAGCCGCAATCCGCCGCTTGGGTGGATGATATTTCGGGCTTCCCTCGACAGAAAGCCTTACAACCAAAACAGCGCTGGCAAAAATATATATATAGAATGCAAAATATACATCACAGTGAACCAGGCATTAAGCTTGTTACAGTTATTTACAATGGATAGAGTTCAATTATACTCATTATAATTACGAACAATGAGCGAAGTATAATGTCCCTTGTTATAATTATCTCAATGAAATTTACGGTTTAATTTGTATTTAAAAAATAATTAATGCGTTCTGGGAAAACTATCGTCGATGGGGATTTTAACTATTCATATTTGATGTAAATAAAGAACCTGTTTTTTGCCACGCAAAGATTGGGATGTGCCTTTCTGTCGAAGGACTTTTGGTGTTGGCAGAGAGGCCGTTTCCACGAAAGGATGCGTTTCCTAATGGGAAACCAAGGGACTTCTATTTAGCCTACTAAAACCCAAAGATTATTCTAAACGGCTGCTTATGGTATGGGACACTTCGTTTGCCATAGAAAAAGAGTGAACGTTTTTTTTTTACTTCTGGTATTTATAACACATTAGCTATATCCGTTAAACAATTGTGTACCTACGTTGGCTAAACGAGATTACATCATGAGCTCCGCCCCTCTTTTCACCTAGGTCAGTCTGTATAATATTTTACAAAAATTTTTTTATTGGTGTGTTTTCTTAGTTCGACAGTTGCCACCTAGATTTTCATGGAGACAGAGTGGCACTGCATAACTTTTTACGTTCCTTACCTTGGACCTTGGGCAGGATTCGTTCTCACGCGTGACTCACCCTCCTGGTTCCCAGCCGCGCGCGCTGCCACTGCACAACAGCTCATGTTATTCAATATATTAATCACAACGCTAATAGAGCATAAAGTTTGCAGATGGGAAGACGTGGTAGCTTTCCCTTGCACTTTAGGGTTCAACTGGGCCCGTTCTGGACCAGGGGATGAAACGGGGGGAGGGAGTCGTTCCTGTAGATTTTCTCTCAAGGTCAGGAAGGTAGATTCGGAAACCAAGCTCACACTGTGCGAGTTTCCCGGCTGCCGGTCTAACCTAACGTCGAGTTTGCTACTCGACAGTTGGTTTTTGACACACAGAGATGAAACTTAATAGGTTTTCATATTATCATGCATCCATTATTATAAACGATCGGTGTGATTATGAAATAAATATGTCAAGACCTAGGCTTTTACCTACACCTGTGGTTTTCCCGGTTAATCAAATAAACAGGATAATCATTGATGTGTTTGAGGCTCGCACGCTGCCCCCTACGACCTTTTCCGGGAGACGTCGAACGAACAACGAATTTCATTACGTTGGCTAATTTCATCACATGCGCTGCCACCAACTCTTCCTCAGTTACATAATAAAGTGACAGCAAAACATATCCCAGGAACTTTAGACACAGAAATATCGTCAGTGATGTATTGCAAATAGAAAATCTGGGAATGTTCTCACTTTGACAAAATATGAACACTGACAAGCGCCCCCAAATAGAGCAGGTTCGGGACAAAAGATGACAATGATTTTGTGTTAAAGCGATTCTTTGCCTTTAAAGCGAACGCTGCAGCTTTGCCTAGTATTTAGAATGCTTAACCGTTTTTACATATATATACATATATATAATATTATATATATATATATATAATATATATAATATATATATATATATAAATTATATATATAATATATAATATATATATATATATATATAATATTTATATATTATATTATATATATTATATATATGTATATATATTATATATATATATTATATATTATATTTATTATATATTTATAGTTTTAAAATATATAATATA
>NW_023649865.1:0-6227 GCF_015228065.2 Penaeus monodon | reverse complement strand
TATATATATATATATATTGCTTTTAACGGTAGGTTCATGTCTGAGCCGCCGTGGTCACAGCATGATGCTTAATTGTAGTTTTCATGTGGTGATGCTCTTGGAGTGAGTACGTGGCAGGGTCCCCAGTTCCTTTCCAAGGAGAGTGCCGGTGTTACCTTTTAGGTAATCATTCTCTCTATTTATCCGGGCTTGGGACCAGCCTGACTTGGCTGGCTTGGCCACCCAATGGTAGGTAGGCAATCGAGGTGAAGTCCTTGCCCAAGGGAACAACGCGCCGGCCGGTGACTCGAACCCTCGAACTCAGATTGCCGTCGTGACAGTCTTGAGCCGATGCTTTAACCACTCGGCCACCGCGGCCTATCCATATACATATCATTATATATGGTACGCTCATGTTTGAGCAACCGTGGACCTCTCCATCATCCTTCGCCACTCAACTCGATCTTGCGCTTTTCTTTCCACTTGTACCATCGACAACCCGCAAATATCTTTGATATTGTCGCTCAGTCTTGTCTTTGCCTCTTCCTCTGTTTCCTATCACCATCCCTGTCAGCAAGTTTTTCTCAATACTTTTACTTCTCACACATGACCAATAAAACTTTAGTTTCCTTTTGTCAAGATGTCCAACAGCCGTCTTTACAATTTATTTTTCTCAGACTTCATCATTTGTTTTCTTCTCTGTCCAGTTAATACGTAGTACTCGTCTGTAACACCACATTTCAAAACTATTGATCTTTTTCTTGTCTATCTTCTTCAGCACCTAACACTAAGAACTATATGTTGCAATTGGGAAAACTAATGAGTTCAATAACCTCAGCTTTGTCCGTAAGGTAATGCTTCGGTCTTTCCAGATGTTATTGAGAGCAATTGTGCGTTTTTGGCAATGGTAATTCTTCTTTTTATCTCGGTTAATCATCATGTGTATTAGTTAAAACAGCTCCAAGATAAGTGAACTCTTTCACATTTTCCACAACCATTCCATTGATTGTAACATGTTCATCATTGTTCATTGCCGGTTATCTTTGAATCTTCATGATCTTAGTTTTCTTGGCATTAAGAAACAAGCCAGCCTTTTCGCTTGCTTCTCTAACTTTATGTAGTAGCTGTTGTAGTTCAGTGATACTCCTGGCAATTAAAACTATATCATCGGCATACCTTAGATTTGATATTTTGTATCCTCCAACATCTACAGTTCCTTCAAAATTCTCTAAAGCACCTCTCCTAATTGTTTCAGAATATATATTAAAGAGGTGCGGGACAGAATGCAACCCTGTCGCACTCCTTGTTTGACTTCGAACCATTCTGTTAACCCATAAGTGGTTCTTACAGTTGCTTGTTGTTGGTCATACATGGCTTTTATTAGTTGGATGGTGTGTTTTGGAAACTTCATATCGTTCATGTTATTCCAGAGGATATCGTGATCAAGTGTCAAAAGCTTTCAAGTAATCAATGAAACACAGATATAGGTCTTTCTGATATTCTCTGTTTTTCTCTATGATCAATTTCAAATTTAGAATCTGGTTTCTGGTACCTTTTCCAGGGCAAAAACCTGCTTGTTCGTCTGCAATTTCTTCTCTTAACTTCAACTTCATTCTTTCAGCAATAATTTTCAACAAAATTTTGCTGCTGTGACTTATTAATGTTGCATTGGAGTGCGTCACCTTTTTAGGTAGGGAGTAAAGACTGATTTTACCCAGATTCCAAATTTTTGTACATAGTTTGTAGAAGTATTCAACACTTTCGCCAGCATTCTTGATTAGTTCCGCTGTTATTTCATCCATTCCCGGGCTCTTGTTATTCTTTAACTCTTTTATGGCTTTTATAACTTCGTCTAGCAGTGGCGGTGGTTCATCTTCGTTGTCATTGAGTCTAATTAATGTTGTTGTTAGATCTTTATTCTTTTGTATAGGTTGGAACAATATTGATTCCATCTATATTTGACTTCTTTTCATCACATAAACAAGTCCATCTTCAGTTTTGATAGTGTCCATTGTAGGTTTAAATTTTCGTGTAATGTTTCGTACTCCTTGGTAGAGTTCTGTTTCTTATTGATAGAACAGTTTCAATTCTCTGGCAATGTTAATTTAAATGTTTTTCCTTATCTTGTTGCAATAATCTTTGATTTTTTGTATTTTGTTTTTTGTAAATTACTTCTTCAACTGGATTATTGATACCCTTTGATTTTAGGCATCTTCTTGTTTCAATTTCACTTAGTGTTTTTTCAGATATCCAGGGGGAATTTGTCTTTTTCTTTTTGGCGATAGTTTCTTAAGCAGCGCTCAGCAAGAGTTCTTTTCCTTCTTCCCACAACTCATTTGGTGTTTTATCATCTTCACATTGATTGAGTACTTCAAAATTTGTTTGACACTGTAATTCTGTAATTGTTATCAAGAGTTTTGTAGTCGAGCTTTAGAGGTAGTGTTGGACGCTCCATCTTTTTGAGTCTTATTCTAAAGTCGATAGTTAGTAGATGGTGGTCACTGTTGCAGTCGGCACCAGGTCTTGTCTTGGCATTTTTTATGCAACTTTTCCATTTTTGGTTCAGCACAATGTAGTTAATTTGGTTGCGTGTTCTTTTGTCTGGTGAAAACCACGTGTACAAGTGTCTTGGGTGGTGTTGGAACAATGTATTGGCTATAACTAGATTATTTGTACTACAGAATTTTCCACAGGTGTCATTTTTCAAATCATTTTTGCCTACTTTGGCGTTGAGGTCTCCCATGATTACTTTTACATCTCTGTTAGGGATTGCGTCTAAAGTTTCTTGTTATAAAAATTTTCCATTTCTTATCACTTGCAATGTTGGTCGGTGCGTAGCATTGTAAATACTAATGTTATGAGGTTTGCTTGTATTCTGACTTTAAAATGCGATCATTTATTGGGCTGTACCCAATTAGTGCATTTGCAGTTTTTTTCGTGAGAATCATAGCAACTCCGTGACTATAATTTCCTTCTTCTTTCCAGAAAAAGAACTGTCTTGTTTTCTTAGTTTTGAAACTTCATTACTTTCCATTGGTCTCACTGATTCCTAGTATTCGAATGTTGTATCTATCCATTTCGTTACAGACAGTATGTAATTTACCCATCTCTCTTTCATTTTCCTTACGTTCCACGTTCCGATTTCTAATGTGTTTCTTAATTGGACATGTTTTCTTTATCTTCTTTGTCTTCCAGATGCATATTTAACTTTGTCAGCCTGGTTGCCCACTGAATAACGCGCCCCTTGATAACCCACGCGACGGGCGATGTGGTATGATGTTGGCTGCACCGAGTACGTTCAACGATGTCGGGGAGGCTCCTGACGAAGCACCATCCAAACCCCGCCAACTCGCACTGGGCCAGCGCGGTGGGGTAGGGCCCAAACTCCCCAAATATGAAACCAAGAAAATTGGGGAAGGCCAACGTCCAACAACGGACCCTCAATGGCTGATAAAAAAAAAAGTAGAGGTTTGTCAGGAGAAAATAAAAGTTGAGTGGAATCCCCCAGGCTCCTTCTCAACTCGCAGTCTCCAACTAACTAGGAGTAACTATCTCTGCCGCTTTAAAACAGTTACACTGTAATATGTGTGTGTTTGGCGTGTGTGTGTGTGTTTGGCGTGTGAGTGTGTGTGTGTGTTTGGCGTGTGAGTGTGTGTGTGTGTGTGTTTGGCGTGTGAGTGTGTGTGTGTGTTTGGCGTGTGAGTGTGTGTGTGTGTGTGTTTGGCGTGTGAGTGTGTGTGTGTGTGTTTGGCGTGTGAGTGTGTGTGTGTGTTTGGCGTGTGAGTGTGTGTGTGTGTTTGGCGCGCGTGTGTGTGTGTGTGTGTGTGTGTGTGTGTGTGTGTGTGTGTGTGTGTGTGTGTGGTGTGTGTGTGTGTGTGTGTGACTTAGCGTGTGAGTGTGTGTGTGTGTGTGTGTGTGTGGTGTGTGTGTGTGGTGGTGTGGTGTGTGTGTGCTACACAGCATATAAACTAAACATAATCTTCTATATTTCACATGGTGTAACATATCACACAAAAGGCAGTATATATGTAATTAATCATATAATTATCACAATATAGGTACGATAATATTGTCATCATATCCCGTATATAGCGGCATCACAATATGGCACTCACAACTCACATAAGTATCACAACTCACTTTATTATCACAACCCACAAACACTATATTCATAGGTATATCAACTGTTTCGGAAGAATTATTTTCTTACCTGAGATTCTTGAGTTTAGGAGCCTGTGGTTCAGAGCAGTAGAGTATTATGGAACGAAGTAGAGTTGGTACCAACACAAGTCTTCCCACGCTTTCCCTTTCAAGTACGTTCACCAGTTCGTCCACCGCTTGAGTAACTGCCTGGGTACAAAAGAGCGTTTTGAGAATGGGGCGATAGATTTAATATCACTGTATAACTTTTCGTGTTATATTTTTGTTGCACGTACAGACACTGATTACCTTGGGAATAATAACTAGAGGGCGGCCAGAGAGAAGTGGCCCAAAGATTTCGCTGATGGAGTCCACGAAAGTTAGAGCCGTCTTGAAACAGCATACCTGTCACAAGGAAGATTGTATGAAGTTCCTGTGGAATTCTTCCAAGATTAAGAATCATTAACATGTATATGTACAGTTCCGGAATTATATTTCAGTACACTTGTTAGGTCCTATTTGGCTCGATGTAAACTAAATAGTATTACGAATAAGCGAAAACCTGCACCATCTCATAGCGGTTGATCGAACTAATGACGCTTTATATTCTCATTATGCTGCATTATATTCTCCTTGAACGCAAAACCGCAGTAGAGCTACAGTAAATATAGTGATACTTTATCATTGCGTGTATAATTCATTTCGGTTTTTCGGATTGCCCTTTATCTTGCGCTAAAATCTGGGCATTATTCTGTAAGTCTATGCGTTTCTACAAGGAGACGCATCCGAACAACTGAGGGAGGAAATACACGTTTGCTTGTTTCAACTCGAGCAACTACCAGCTGGATGGTTCCAAGGAGGGTGAATATCAAAAGAAAAAGAGCCGACTCCCAATATATATGCCGTATATCAGATTAAAGATAATATAATGATAATGATAATATATATATTGCTACGCAGTGGGTCTTTGTCTCTGTGCGAAACATGAGTTAACATGAAAAGGATGACCTGGGCATGTGTTAACATGAAGGGACCTGGGCAAACATGACGCAGCTGGCTGTGAGCGGAGGAGCAGAGGAACAAGCCAAGGGAGACGCGGTTGGGTGCTGCTCCTGTGAAGACCTCGTGTGTGCCTTTGCGACCTGATAAACTTTGTGTTGCCCTGTTATAAGCTGTATCGTGCAGTGTGACATGCTGATTTCCCCCTGTATTGTGCCTATAAAAAAGTGTACGGGTAAATAACTTGTGTAAATACAGGAAAGACTCATTTTGTGTTTATTTCGTGCCCTGCCTCGCCACTTGGCGTTTCCCCTCGTGGTGTTCTGGGACGCTGTGGTGCTGGGTGCCTCTTGGAGCTGTTCAGTGTTCACGACCCTGTGGATAGCACGCCGTCTGCCTAGCCTGCCTTGTGTTGGTGGCAGAGAGACGAGGCGGCCGGCGTAGCAATGTGTGTGTGTGTGTGTGTTGTTGTGGTGTGTGGTGTGTGTTGTGTGTGTGTGTGTGTGTGTGTGTGTGGTGTGTGTGTGTGTGTGTGTGTTTGTGTGTGTGTGTGTGTGTGGTGTGTGTGTGTGCGCGTGCGTGTGTGTGTGTGCGCGTGCGTGTGTGTGTGTGCGCGTGCGTGTGTGTGTGTGCGCGTGTGTGTGTGTGTGTGCGCGTGTGTGCGTGTGTGTGTAAATCCTGTCCATCTTGCTCTCAGCGTTATTGTCATATGCATGTTATCTTCCTTAGTTTTGTCATGCACGTCTGTTTCGGTATATGCGTAGATAAATGAACACACCAAATATTTACTGTAAAATCGAAGTTTGATTCATTATTTTGTTAATTTTATAATAGAAATAATAATTCTGGTGTGTGAAAAGTTGTCTATATGCTTGTTGTTTAGTCGGAACTTGAGTAGCTTGCGAAAGAGCAACAGCTAGAAAGAGAAGAAAGAAAAAAAACGTGAATCGTATATTGATGTTCTCTTTACGAATATTATTTCCCAGCTAATTCTGATATATGGTAATTATCGTCACAATGGCTATGGAATTCGAGGGAAATTATGATATGATAGCGAAAACTATGATCAGATTTAGCAATTAAAGTGGCAATCCATAACCGAAATGAGC
>NW_023649864.1:0-6228 GCF_015228065.2 Penaeus monodon | reverse complement strand
TATATATTTTTTATTATAATATAATTTTATATAAATATAATAATATATATATATATATATATATTATATATAATATTATATCTTTTTCTTTTAACGTGGGTTCATGTCTGGCCCGTGGTAAAAGCATGATACTTTTTTTGGTTTTCATGTTGTATCCTTGGAGTGAGTACGTGGTGGGGCCCCCAGTTCCTTTTTTAGGTAATAATTCTCTCTATTTTACCCGGGGCTTGGGACCAGCATGAGGGTTTTTGGCTTCCCCCCCAGTGGAGATAGGCAATCGAGGTAATTTCCTTCCCAGGGAACAAAGGCGCCGAAACTCGATTCCCGTCGGCAGTCTTGAGCCCGACCCCTTAACCATTGGGCCCACCGGGCCCTAATTATATATATATTATATATATATTAAATTTTAAAAAAATATAAATATATAAGATATATATGCAATTATAGATATAATATATATAGATTATTAATATATAAAATTTTATATATATAAAAATAAAATATATTATTTTTTATAATATATATTATTATATATATATATATATAATAACTATATATATTTATTTTTTATATATATTTTTTTTTTTTTTTTTTGTGTTGTGTGGTGTGTGTGGGTGTGTGTGTGTGTGTGTTTTTGGTGTGTGTGTGTGTGGGTATGTGTGTGTAGGTTTTGGTTTTGTATGTGTGGTTGTGGTTGTGTGTGTGTTGTGTGTGTTGTGTTGTGTGTGTGTGTGGTTGGGGTGTGGGTGTGTGTGGGTGTGTGTGTGGTGTTCTGTATGTATTATATATATATATATACGTTTAAAAATAAAAGTTCTAAACTTTGTATTTTAAAAAAATTGTGGTATCCATACACTAAAAATTGCAATTTTCCGTGTATTTGCAACTATTATGAATGCCTTCCGAAAGACATTCTCTGGCGTCCATCGCCATCAGGTTCCAATAAATTCCCCCAAATTTTCTGGCTTCGGAACGGCAGGTGTTCGAAGCAAGGTTTTAAAGTATGGAATTGATCGACTGCAGGGGAAAACGACAAGCGGGGAGGTGAGTTCAAAGTGCGGCCCACAGTCGGATCTGCTTTAGTTTTTGATCTCCTTGCCGGGGGTTCCGACAGGGCTGGTAAAACAAAACCTGAATGTTGGGGCTTAGATAGGGAACATAGTGTTGAAATTTTTCGGCAAAGGGTTGGTCGGTGCGTAGACCATAAAAGATGGGATTTTAGGAGTCGAAAAATTGTAAAAGAAAGGCAAGGGAAAAAGTATTCGTTCTATGGCGAAAAGGAAAGCGCACACCTCTGTGGTAGTTTTGACTCCAGACACCTTTACGCCCACTTTGAGAAAGCCGTGTAATTTCGCAAAAGGGGCACAAAAATCGTTTTTGGATCCTAAGGTCCTAAAAAAACCCATCCATACAAGACAAATGGACGTAAAGTTGAAAATTGGAAAGACAGTTTTACTTAAAAGATAAAGAGAAAACTTCCGTGTATTCAAACCCGGGGTTTCGTTTAAAAAATGTGTATGGATGGTTACCTTTAAAACTAAGTCACTTTCCATAATGGCAAAAAGTGCGCAAATCGAAAATAAGGGAGGTACAGAAAGAGAGAGAGAAAAATTGACCTTCATTTTTATTCCCCTTGCATGTGCCGACGGTGACAGAACCCTCGAATCAGATTGTCGTTGTGACAGTCTTAGTACGTTTTTCCTAACATCGGCCAGAGGCCCTCTATGTATAGAAAATATATAATATATATATATATTATATATATAGTATAATATTATATATATTATATATATATATATATATATATATATACAATACATATATATAATCTTTAAATATATATTAGTATTTTCAATATAATTAATATATATATACTATATAAATATATATATACTAATATATATACATACATACATATCAATAATACAACATACATATTTAATACATACATACATACTAATAATATATATGAGTCTTATAAATTATATAATATCTTTAGACATATATATATATACATACAAATCATAACATATACATTAAAATAATAATAAGGTAGATATATAATATATAATATATAAATATATATAATAGATATATATTAATATATATGTAAATTCATATAATAAAAGATAGGTTGTTTTGGTGGTTGTCGAAGTTTATAAATATCATTAACGTGCCCACTATACAAGCTGAAGAAGTTTAAATTTCAAGAGCATTTGAAGGATTTCAGTCCAGTTGTTCGTGAGTATACTATGCCATTGAAGGGCTGTACCAAACGGTTGTGTAATAACTAATTGAATTTACGCAAGAGAGTGGGGGCAGAAATGAATTAGGACAATGTAAAGGAGGCAGAGAAGTTTATGGTTGGGTGGGCAAGGGCAATGCTGTGAGAATTCACAACTTTACATTTAAAGAGTCATGACAAAGAAAAAACTTGAAAGGCAAGTTAAAAAAGCTAAGTTGAATGAGAGGAAGTTATATGTGAAGGAATTCCATGTAACAAAGATAGTTTTAAAGTATTGGTAATGAGATTAATATCTCCTGAGGAAAATTCGAAAAAAATAAGTCGAGAAGAGGAAGTTCCTATTTTATTCCATTGATTTTACGCATAGAGATGATTACAACAATTAGTGTGAGTATCCGAATGGTACGTGAAGAATCGAAATTCATCTTGTTTCTCTAATAGAATTGTCTTGTTGAACTGTACTTATTTGGGATTTGAATAATGTTTGCACAGTGGAGATGATCGGACACTAAATCGTCATGCCATGGAAATTTAATTTTTGGGGTAGAAACGTGATTTGAAGGATGTGATTAGGGAGAAAGAGACATGTACTAATAATATGGATATCACGCAAAATTCGAAAGTGTGAATTAAACATGGAAATGAACACTCGAGAATAACATGATTTGTGACAAGCTGTGGATTCGGGCGTAGGAATTTGCTTTGCTAGGAAAGAAGCGGGGTCGGGGATAAGCATAGTGGGTATTTTTTAAGTGACTCCTGACTGCATAAGTTATTTATAAATCCCACAGGTTTGAAGTTGATTATAGGAGGAATATCACTATTGGATTGGATAGTAACCTAAAGATTTTTACTACATGTTTGTACTAATTTTTGAAATATAACTAGTGCTATATTAATTTTTTTTTCTAACAAGTTTAGGCTTTATGCAATTATATAAACCAAGTTGAAATGTAAACCAATATTGACGACCCTACTGAATGAATCTTTTCATTCAAGGAGTTAAGGTTACTTAACTGAATTATTGTGGAGGATGCTTACCTCTAATATATCTATATGTTGTTGTTCATATCAAATACAGAAAAGATATATTGAATATATTTATTAGTGAAATAATATAGAATATGAAAAAATAAATTACAAAATATTATTAAAATAAATATTAACAATCCATAAAAATAATATAATATATTAATATATTATATAAAATAATAAATATTTTATATGACTATATCTATATATATAATATTATACATATACTATATATACATATATATGATATAATATATTATATATATATATAATATATTATTATATAGTATATATATAATATATAATATTAAATTATATAAGTTCAATATATAAATAGATTAGTAATATTTATATATATATATATATATCTATATGGATGTACATATCTATGTATGTAAGTATATTATAGATGTATTGTGTATATAAATATAATATAATATGTACGCAATCACATGATACAACATCACACATTATATTAATGAACAATATTATAGTCTTATTGGTATAATATATAAAATATCTATATATATATGATAATTTAACTATATATATATTAATTAATATTATATCATATATATGATATATAGTGATAAGATATAATAATGTATTCTTCAATAGAATATGATCTATCTAATCTTATGCCCTGTACTACAAGTACGTTCATCAATGGATTTTCAATGATTTTTGTGGCATATTATAGAAGTGGTTATAAGACCTTACTTCGCGGTGTTTTTATTATCGATCACAGGGCTACATATTTACCGTTCTGAGTCAAAAGGCGAATGTATCTTAAGTTCTGCTCTGCTCATTGGGCCAAAAACTAACTTTATAAATTGTAAATTCCCTCTTTCTTATTAACCATCGGACAATCTCGTTATCTTTGCTCTGTCAGACCATGCAGTTAGACACTTTTATAGATACTTTTTCTTTTCTTATCATAACCTCTGGTTGAGATGATTATCTCCGACTCTCATTTACCGTGCTTTTTAACATTCTAGGCTTATAATTATACACATTATAGGTAGGTGATAAATTGCAGCTTGTAGATTTTGAATATGCTCACAATAAGGATCAGTCCTCACGAAAGGAACTATAGCATATTTCCTAATATACTGTGAGTCACAGTTTAATCAACAACCCTATCAATTTCCACAATCATTTGTTACTTGGCTCACTGCCAAAATCATTCTATACTGATGTCACAGAATTTTAATTATATTCATCTTGAGGGAGTTTTTATCTTAATCAAACTAACCTATATATAAAGTTTATTTAAATTGGGGTGTAAGGTAATAAGTGATTAGGGGTTCAGGATGTATTAGGTGAATCAGTATCTATTCTTGATTTCCATATGTCTAATATAGTCATCTATGAACTATTATATATAGTAATACATTATCATTAGATATATCTATGTCATGTTCATATTTAGTGTGTATGCAGAGTGATTTATATATAGATCTATTTGATTATCGCATCCATACACAATACATTATTTAACATTATATATAATGGTATATAGCATTACATAATACTAATTAAGTCAAATGTGTCTCATAAAACTAAATTGTGACATAAGTATTGATTATAGTCGTTGGAAAGTATATAATATGTTTTACATATAAATGGGCCATAGCTTTCTTACCAAACATATGTTACTACAAGTACAGTGCGACATATTTTCCAAGATTTATTGCTGGCAAGTTTAAGCAGTTCTAAATGTCAGCATCACAGTGTTTTTCATCAAGTCATATCATATAGCAAGTTCTAGACGTCTGAACTTGGTGTGCCACAAGATGAGTACATGTAGGTCAATGACGTTGAATGTTTCACCAACATCATTAGACAATGATGTATATCTTATATAAATATAATATATCATTCAATACTATCATGAATATGCGTGTGTGAGTGCTAGCTGAATGGTGATGATTTTGATGTGACCTTAGGTGTATGTCATATAAGGTAATATATAAATTAAAGTTATAGGAGTTTTCTAGTTTTTAAACATATATATGTCAATGGTCATGAGGCTTGGCATTAGCAATGATGCTGGGTGAAGGTACCAAAAAAGGTTGAACTGTGGAAACAATATGAAAGGAACTTATGGGTATCTGTCACACTATTGGAATTATCAGGCGATATATGGACAATATATAGTATATATCGAAGGTATGATGAAAGATAGACATGGTAAAGGAATGAGATGGCAGCAGGAAAGAATGAAATGGGGAGTGGAGATGAGGTAAAAGAAGCGTATCAATCATATTTACTAATAGCTCTAAGGTAATGGTTAATGGTTAATGGTTAAAAGCAAGAGAAATGTGCTAGACATCTAAGGTCATGTAGCACTATAGTTAATGTTAGGGAAGGGTGGTTGAGTTAGTGATTAGTTGTCTAAGCTGGGCAAAGGAATTGGTGAGTGAAAGGGTTAGGGTCGGGTGTGGTAAGGAGTTAGATTAGATGAAGGATATGTATGCGTTTGAGGAAAGAGAATAGGTTGTTGAAGCAGAAAGTGTGGGATTCTGTAAGGATGTCTGATAGGTTGGGAGGTCGGTGAAGGGAGGATAGGTGGGGGAAAGCAGAGGTACGGGTTGTTTCAAAACGTGGGCACGATAATAGGATGTGTGGGATTGAAAGGGGAACATTACAAAGGAACATAAGGGTGGATCAGATTGTGACATCAGATAGGAGTGTGTTAGACGGGTGTGGCCAATGCGTAAGCGGGCGAGAGCGGTCTCCCAACGTCTGTTCCGATGAAATGGAGCTGACCAGGAGGAGATTGATAGTTTTACAGAATGTAATTTATTAGTGCGGAGGCTTGACCAAAAAGATTGCCATCGATTATACAAGAAGGTCTTAAAGTGTGGGTAATAATCCGTGGCTGGGATACGTGAGAAGCGTGGTTGGTATGATGTGGACATAGAGGCGTGGCGTGCTAGTGTATCTGC
>NW_023649863.1:0-2500 GCF_015228065.2 Penaeus monodon | reverse complement strand
CTCTTTATCTCTCCTTCTTTCTTCCTCCTTTTCTCTGTCTTTATCTGTCGGTTACTCTGTGTTTTGAAATGTGTCCATAGAGTGATTTTCACTGCGCCAAGAGCAAGTGCAAGTGCACACACCAATCGCCGCATGCGAGTGTGTGGGTTCATCCATGCACACACGCACGCTGATTTACATAATCTTAGGTAAATGGAACCTAGATACGATGAAGTTCCTTGGGTAAGGAACTTTACTTCGATTGCCTATTTAGCCACTGGGTGGGCAAGCCAGCCCAAGTCAGTGCTGGTCCCAAGCCCAGATAAATAGAGAGAATGATTACCTAAAAGGTAACACCAGCACTCTCCGTGGAAAGGAACTGGGGACCCTACCACTTACTCAGTCCAAGATCATCACAACATGAAAACTACAATTAAGTATCATGCTGTGACCACGGCGGCTCAAACAAAACCCAAACCTTTAAATAAAAAAAATATTATAAAATAAATATATTATATCAATAAATATTTATATGCATATATTTTTCATTATGAATATATATATATATATTTTTATAATATTTTAAATTTTTAATATATATATATATTTTATATAATTAATATTGGGTCCCCCGGCGTTGGACACCCGGGCCCGTCCAACCTTTTTCCCCTACCACCCTGGGGTAATGGGGCGGTTTGGGAGAGGGGCCTGCCATCACTGGCAACGAAAAAAAATAAAAGGATATGGGGGGGGAGGGTGTTTCCCTCCCACCCACAAGAAAGGGGGGTGTGGTCCCGTGGGAGGGAAAATTTGGGGCGGGATTGGAACGAGAGCCCCCCCGGAAAAACCCACGGAAACGTCAAAAAAAAAAGGATAGGGGGGGGAGGGGGCTGTCCCTCCACCCAGAAAGCAAGGGGGGTTTGTCGGTCCCGCTGGGAGGCAAAGTTGGGGCCGGGTTGGGAACGAGATTTACTGTCCGTCTGCGCCCCGGCAGCCCAAACCCCCACCATGAACTTGCGCAGGATGAGGTTCCCTTTGCTTTTGGGGGGAAATTGAAGTGAGGGGGATTGAGGTGGCTGCCCTCTCGGGGGTGAGAAGACTGTGCGTCACGACAATGGGGTGGGAAACCCCTTTTACTGGTGGGCCGCAGCGTGGTCACCACCCCAGGGTTAGCCATATATCCCCACCAAAACTTCAGCCCCGGAGTTGAGGTGACCCCCGGTTATGAGCGTATTTGGCATGAGACTGAAGCAGCTTTTGGCTTTTGATCTTTTCCCTCATACATTCCTACCGATGTAGTAAATTTGATGAAAGGCATTTCTATGCCAACTCGCATCTGGGAAAGACAATTGTCCCCGGCAGATATTCGCATTGTTCGGGGGACTTAAATGTGGTATCCAGTTGTGACCGACGGGCACGAGATGTTGTCGGCCCCCATGGCTCGGGAGCGCCCAGCAGCGAGAATACCTCCCTTTTCCGGGACTTTGTAGGGCCCCCGAAAATGAGGATCTCTGGCTCCTGGCCAGCGCTCCAACCCGCATCGTGAAAGGTACCATACGGGACGTGGCCAAAGGGGATCGACCACATTTTGTTAGCACCATGGAGGATCCTCCCAAAATGTAGGGTTTTGTGGGATGTCATAGGGGGCGGCTACGTGCGGGCCACTTCAAAATCCCTGTCCCCTTCCCAAGGCCACCTAAGGGTTTCACCTGGGGCAGACTAAGGGAGGAGGATGTGCCCCTGGGTTTTTCCCCGACCGATTCGCAGGAACCGACAAAACCCGAGGGCCCAATTGTCTTTGGGGGTTCTTAAAATTTTAAACTCAAAGCAGCCCAGGTTTCCCTGGCGTCACCCCAGAGCAAGGGAAAATTCCATTCCCCGGGGACATTAAGGTCACCGAAAACAGTCGCATGCTCGGCGAATGGTAATCACTTAGAAGGGACAAGAAACGTTCACAGGAAACCAGGAGGTTGAAGGCCTTCTTGAAAAGACCTTTGCACGCCCACCAAGCCCGAGAAAATTTAACCCAAAAATTCCTCACAGATCTCAGTCCAATCACAGATGGATGGTCATCTCAGATCATGTTTTGGGGTTTGTGAAAAGTTTTGGGTGGTATTTTGAGCTTGTACCAGGTAGGGCCCTCCAAAGTTAGCTTTGGGTGCAACGATGTCACAATACCGTGCCGGACCACCCTCAGCAAGGGAACCCCTACTCTAACAAAGGTTTGGATGGCGATTTTCCAAGCTGAAGAGTGGGGAAACGCGGCTATGTGTTATTCGCTGTTGTAAAGGCTGCGGGAACCTATGGCTCGGGGCCCCAACTCCATCTGGGTCTGGACCATTCCCCCGACCCGCGAGGGGGGTGGGCCCCTCCTGGAAGGGGAAAGGGACCGTTGGGATTTAGCACTACCCAGCATTACACTGCCCCCAGCATACCCGGCAAACTCTCACCAATCTTCTAAATGGGTCGCAACCCCTTACTGGGCATCAGAGACGGGCATCGGGAAAAAAAAATTTTTTTT
>NW_023649862.1:0-6229 GCF_015228065.2 Penaeus monodon | reverse complement strand
ATTAGGTAAAATTTAAATAATGTTATTTTTTATTAATTTTTTTAATTATTATAATTAATTTTATCGAATTAAATTGTAAAATAATTTTATAAAATAATAAAATTTATAAACTTTATTATTAATATATATTATAATAATTATTATAAAACTTATTATTTTATTATTATTTTTATTATTATTATTATTTATTTTATTATTATATTGTAAATATTATTATATAACTAATAAAAAATTATTAATTGCCAAAATGATATAATATTGATAATATACAATATAATATAATAAGTTTTAATATAATAATATATGAAAAATAATATGTATAATATAAAATCTTTTAAAATAAATTATTTTTTGGTATATATTAAAAAAAAGTAAAGAAAAAAACAAAATCGAAAAAAAAATAGGAATATACTTTTAAAAATTTAAAAGGGTTTTTTTTATTCATTTTATGATTTGGATTTTTAGGTAAAAATAAAATAATTACTCAATTTAATATGACAATAGATGATAAAAGTGAAATAAAGAAAAATTTTGGAAAAATTTTTGATGATTATATATTTTTACTATTATATTTTTATTAATTTTTATCATTATTATTATTTTTAATTTTATTATTAAAATTAATAAAAAAATTTTAAATCAAAAGATATTGCAAAAATTTTATAATTTAAAATAACTTAAAAATTATTTATATTTAATTAAAATAATACTAATTTATAATATTGTTATGAAATTATTATTGTTAAATAATAAATTTTTTGGATAAAAATAATTATTTTAAAAAAATTAATTATTATACAGAAATAATTAAAATTAAGATTTTAAATTAATAATATATAAAAAATTATTTTTAACTTATTATTTTTTATTTATTATGTTATTACTATTATTATGTTGTAGTGTTATTAGTATAGATGTAAAAATATATATTTATAACTGCAATAATAATGATAATAATTGCAATAATGATGATAATAATTGCAATAATGATGATAATGAGATGATAAATGATGATAATGATGAAATGATGATGATAACGATAATAATTGATGATAATCATGATAATAATGATGATATTACCAGGAATTGTGTCCATATATAATAAAAAAAAGGTAAAAGCAAAAAAATCCCAAAAAAAAAAACAAAAAAAAAAAGTCGAAAAAGCGGCAAATCTAGCGAAATATAGCCTTTTGAGAGTAGACTCCAAAATGACGTGTTTTTCCATTCATTTGATGATTGGCAATTTATTAGGGTAATACTGATACTAATTACCAGAATCTATTTCTCATGACACTAGTGATGATACAAAGTGAGAATAAAGAGAATTTGGATAACATTTGGATGATTATTACTATATTGACATTATCATTATTATTATCATTGATTATCATTATTAGTATTATTAGTTTCTATTAGTATTATTTTATTATTAGTATTATTATTATTATTATTATTATTATTATTATATTATTATTAGTACTTTAATTATTAGTTATTGCCAAAAATATATTATAACTGTAATAATAACAATAAAATAATAATAAGTATAATTATAATAATACTTAATTGTTACTAAATATTGTTATTAATTATTATTGTTAT
This sequence comes from Penaeus monodon, assembly GCF_015228065.2. NCBI lineage: Eukaryota > Metazoa > Arthropoda > Malacostraca > Decapoda > Penaeidae > Penaeus > Penaeus monodon. The sequence goes on along the minus strand of NW_023649862.1, from coordinate 4,627 downwards.
TATTATCAAGATTATTATTTTTAATTGGTAGTATAATTGTAAAAAATCCTTATTATAACAGTAATAATTACAGTAATAACGATATAATTAAATAATGCATAAATAAGATGATAAAAAACGTGTAGTATGTTATTCTTATTGTTATTACTATTTATTATTGTAGTTGTTATAGTATTAGATGTAAAAATATAATATTATAACTGCAATAATAATGATAATAATTGCAATAATGATGATAATAATTGCAATAATAATGAGATAATGGATGACACTGTAATGATGCTAATGTGATAATGATGGAGATAAAGATAATAATGATGATAATCATGATAAAATGATGATAATAACAGGAATTGTTTCCATATATAATAAAAAAAAGGTAAAAGAAAAAAATCCCAAAGTCGAAAAAGAGGCAAAATCTAGCGAAATGAGCCTTGCAGAGTAGACTCCAAAATGGTACGTTTTTTTCATTCATTGATGATTCTGCAATTATTAGGGGTAATAATGATAATAATACCAGAAATTCTATTCATCTGACAATAGTGATGATAAAAGTGAGGATAACAGAGAATTTGGATAACATTTTGATGATTATTACTATTATTTACTATTATCATTTATTATCATTATTATTCACTATATTATTATTATTATTATTATTATTATTATAGTAGTATTAGATTATTATTATTATTTATTATTATTATTATATTATTACTTAAGTATAGTATTATTGCCAAAAAAATATATTATAACTGTAATATATAACCAATAATAATAATAATAAGTTAATTTATAATAATACTAATGTTTATAATATTGTTATTACTAATTATTATTGTTATTATTATCATTATTTACTATGTTTTAATGGTAGCTAATTGGAAAAAATAATTAGTATAACAGTAATAATTACAGTAATAACGATATTAATTAAAATAAAGTGATATAAATAATGATTATAAAAACGTTATTATTGTTATATTATGTTATTACTAGTATTATTGTAGTTGTTATTAGTTAGATGTAAAAATTATATTATAACTGCATAATAATGATAATAATTGCAATAATGATGATAATAATTGCAATAATGATGAAAGATGATGATAATGATGATCAATGATTGATAATGATGATGATAACGAATAATAATGATGATAATCATGATAATAATGATGATAATAAACAGGAATTGTGTCCATATATAATAAAAAAAAGGTAAAAGAAAAAAAATCCCAAAAGTCGAAAAAGCCGGCAAAAATCTAGCGAAATATAGCCTTTGAGGTAGGACCCAAAATGACGTTTTTTCCATTCATTTGATGATTCTGCAATTTATGTAGGGTAATAATGATAATCCATACCAGAATTCTTATTCATCCATGAACAATAGTTGATGATAAAGTGAGAAATAAAGAGAATTTGGATAACATTGATGATTATTTACTATTATTACCTAGTATCATTATTATATCATTATTATCATTATTATTATTATTATCATTATTATATTATTATTATTATTATTATTATTATTATTATTCTATTATTATTAATTTAATATTAGTATTACTGCCAAAAAAATATATTATAAACTGTAATAAAACAATAATATAATAATAAGTATAATTATAATAATACTAATTGTTCATAATATTGTTATTAAATAGTATGGTATTATTATATTATTATTATTTTTACTGTTAGTATATTGTAAGAAATAATTATTATAACAGTAATAATACAGTAATAACGATATTAATTAAATAATGATATAAATAATGATTATAAAAAACGTTATTATTGTATTCTATTGTTATCCTATTATTATTGTAGTTGTTATTAGTATAGATGTAAAAATATATTATTATAACTGCAATAATAATGATTAATAATTGCCAATAATGATGATAATAATTGCAATAAGATGTAATGATGATGATAATGATGATAAATGATGATAATGATGATGATTACCGATAATAAGGATGATAATCATGATAATAATGATGATAATAACAGGACTTGGGTCATATATAATAAAAAAAGGAAAAGAAAAAAAAATCCCAAAAGGTCGAAAAAAGCGGCAAAATCTAGCGAAATATAGCCTTTTGAGAGTAGACTCCAAATGACGTTTTTTCCATTCATTTGATGATTCTGGGCAATTATCTAGGGTAATAATGATAATAATTACCAGAATTCTATTATCATGGGACAATATGATGATAAAAGTGAGATAAAGAGGCATTGGATACATTGATGATTATTACTATTATACTATTCTCATATATTATCATTATTATCATATTATTATTATTATTATTCTTCCTTATTATATTATAAGTATTATTATTATTATTATTATTATTTTACTATATTATTACTTTAATTATTAGTATTATTGCCAAAAAATATATCTATAACGTAAATAATAACAATAATAGATAATTAATAAGTATAATTATAATAATACTAATTGTTATAATATTGTTAATTAATATTATTATTGTTATTATTATCATTATTATTATTTTTATGTAGTAACCATATAGTTGTAAAAATAATATTATACAGTTAATAATTACAGTAAGAAAACGATATAATTAAAATAATGATATAAATAATGATTATAAAAACGTTATTTATTGTTGATTATGATTGTTAATTACTATTATTAGTGTTAGTGTTATTAGGAAGTGTAAAATATATATTATAACTGCAATAATAATGATAATAAATGCAATAATGATGATTAATAATGCAAAATGATGATAATGATGATGAAATGATGATAATGATGATAATGATGATTTTGATAACGATAATACTGCATGATAATCATGATAATAATGATGATAATAACAGGAATTGTCGTCCATATATAATAAAAAAAGGTTTTAAAAGAAAAAAAAATCCCAAAAGTCGAAAAAAAGCGGCAAAATCTAGCGAAATTCTAGCCTTTTGAGAGTAGACTCCAAAAATGACTTTTTTCCATTGCAAAACGATGATTCTGAGCAATTATTAGGGTAATAATGAAATAATACAAGAATTCTAATCATCATGGACAATAGTGATGATAAAAGTGAGAATAAGAGAATTTGATAACATTGATGATTATTAGTATATTACTTATTATAATTATTATTATTCATTATTATCATTTATTATTATTATTATTATCATTATTATTATATTATATTATTATTATTATTATTATTATTATATTATTTTCTTATTATTATTATTTACTTGAATTATTAGTATTATTGCCAAAAAATATATTATAACTGTAATAATAACAATAATAATAATAATAAGTATAATATAATAATTACAAATTGTTATAAAAATTGTTATTAATATTAATATTGTAATTTATCATATTTATTTTTTTTACTGGTAGTATAATTGTAAAAATAATTATTACAAAAAGAAAAATTTACAGAATAACGATATTAATTAAAAAATGATATAAATAATGATTAAAAAAACGTTTTTATTTTATTCTTTTTTTTTTTGGTATTAATGATTATATTTGGTTTATTAGTTGATGTAAAAATTATTTTATACCAATAATTGCAATAATAATGATAAAAATTGCAATAATGATGATTATAATTGCAATAATGATGATAATGATGATGATTATGATGATAATATGATATATGTATGATAACGATTTTTAATAAGAGATAATATGATAATAATGATGATAATAACGGAATTGTCCAATAAAATTAATTAAAAAAGTAAAAGAAAAATCCCTTTTCAAAAACCTTCCAATAAACAGCGAATATAGCCTTTTGAAGTAGACTCCAAAATAAACGTTTTCCATTATTTGATATATTCTCCAATTATTAGTAGTAATAATGATTATAATAACCAGAATTCTATTAATCATGACAAAGTGATGATAAAAGTGAGAAAAAAGAGAATTTGGATAAATTTTGAATGATTTTTAAAATTATTATTACTATTATCATTATTATATCATTATTATCATTATTAATTTTTAATCATATTTTTAATTATTATAATTATAATTATTTTTATTATAATGATAATTATATTATTATTAATATATTAAATTATTTAGTATATTGCCAAAAAATATATTTATAACTGTAATAATAACAATAATAAAATAATAATAATTAATAATAATATAAATTGGGTTATAATATTGTTTTTAATATTTTATTGTTATATTTCATTATTATTATTTTTACTGGTGGGATAATTGTAAAAATAATTATTATAACAGTAATAATTACAGTAATAAGATATTAATTAAAATAATGATTTTAAATAATAAATTATAAAAACGTTAATTATTGTTATTTATTATTGTATTACTTTATTATTGCCTAGTTGTTTTTTAGATAGAATGAAAAAATATATTTTAAATGCAAAAAATTCAATTTAATAATGATAATAATTGAAATAATGATGATAATAATTGCAATAATGATGATAATGATGATGATAAGATGATTATGATAATGATGATATAAATAATAAAAAGAAAATAAAAAAAATATAAAAAAGGAAATTGTTAATATATTAAAAAAAAGTAAAAGAAAAAAAAAAAAGGGAAAAGGGAAAAAATTTTTTTTTTTTAAAAAGG
>NW_023649861.1:5000-6229 GCF_015228065.2 Penaeus monodon | reverse complement strand
CATTCCGCTTTCAGACTGGAAACACTGACATTCCGCTTTAGATACTGGAAACACTGACATTCCGCTTCTCTTAGTACTGGAAACACTGACATTTCGCTTTCTTAGCACTGAAAACATTGACATTCCGCTCTATTGCACTGGAAAACACAGACATTCGCTCTTTGCACTGGAAACCACTGGAACACTTGACATCCCATTTTCAGAACACTGGAAACACTGACATTCCACTTTCAGAATACTGGAAATGCTGACATTCCACTTTTGGAATATTGGAAACACTGACATTCCACTTTAAGAATACTGGAAACACTGACATTCCACTTTCAGAACACTGGAAACACTGACATTCCACTTTGATTTTGCTCAAAACCCTATCATCCACTGTTTACAGTGTTATGCTTGTAATTCGTTTTCCTACATTCGTTTTAGTCTGTCCCATGAATAACTGGATAAAGTTAAATTAAAATGCAAGATGCAAAAAATCATTATCATGATAGGTGATATGAATGCAAAAGCATCATCTAAGACTGGAATTCAAAAAACCTGAGGTAAATATAAAAATGAAATTGATTATGTCACGATTCACAAACTTGATAACGCAACAAGTAAAAACATCCTGGTGTGGATTATGGGATAGCCTGTGGCCATGCCCTAGTTGTTGCAACAATTACAATAATACTGAGGAAAATTAAAAAGGGCTATATAGCTAGAAGAAACTGCGGAGCACTGTAAAGAATGCAAGATATGATGAAATGCAGAATTTGAAGTGGAGGTGTGTAACATCTACCATATAATGAAATGGTGGAACAGAATGACAGAAATGAATTGGTAAAGAATGGGAATGGCTTCACAAATCATTAGAATGAAGAAAAAAAGACAAATGTGGATGACAGATGAAATCCTGGATCTAACAGACATGCAATGAAAATTAAAAAGAATAAACTTGGATAATCAAACAAAATGAAAGAAGCAGAATGGATCAGATTAAAATGTGAAGAAAAAGAACACCTAGAGTGAGTAAATACCTAGATAATAATATGATAAAATCAAATGAAGCTTGTAAATGGAAGGGGCTCAGTGTTAATGGTGGGAAAAACATTGGTTATTGTAACAAATATGTGGATAATTCTTATATATAAAATAATTAAGCAAGATTAAAAATAATAATAATAACTTGGATCCATTATAACTGATTAGAAAGTTTTGAATATTCTCAAGAATGGCAGATC
>NW_023649860.1:0-2500 GCF_015228065.2 Penaeus monodon | reverse complement strand
ATAAATTTGTAAAAAAATATACAAATTAGAATTCTTCATTTCCTCACCCCCTCACCCACCATGGAGTCCAATAAGGGGAAGCTATAGTTGGGGCTCAAAATCTCCCAACAGCCACAGGGGCAGTGAGGAAATATTACATTGCTGATGGCGGTTGTGGGACCTATGCGATACCGATTGGACTGTGCCTGCTTGACCCTAGCTTTATTTGACTAAAGAGAAGTGTTGCACCATCACTCAACCTCCAGGACTCCTGTCTCCTAGAAATACGGGATGCCACGCATGGCAATCACACATGGGAGAGTTCCCTCTGGTCCAAGATGGAATGAACCAGGGATGGGTGCGTCATGTCCTCTCATGGGCCTTGGTGCACCAGGAGGCCATGGATAGCCCTCTGGTCCGGATCACCAGATCATTGGGTGTTTGGGTAAAGAACATTCTTAGACACTAAATAGGTGGAGCTCCATTAAAGCTCCATGACTATGAATGCGTAACTTTTCCAGACCAGATTTAAGGGCACTTAGATGTATCCCCTACATTGACCCATAGATAAATATGCCATAGTTAAAAGACATACATGACATGGCTTAAGTTAGCAAGAACAGTTCTCATTAAATGAATATAAGTAACAAATTCCATTAAGCCTCTGTGGGTTGGGAATACTGTTAAAGGCATTCCCTTTGACAGAAGAACTTGGTAGTAGGTTTTAGCGATGTTTAACTTAGTAATGAAATTGGCACCACAAGATTTATGAACATTTCCCTCAACTGTGTAAGATAAGATGGTTCTGCATCAATAGTTGCGCTATTTAGGGCACAATAACCAATAACCATTCTACAAGAATTATCAGATTTGTGTTACCATGACAACTGTTGAACCGAAAGGAATAGAAGGTTGAATAATACCTTGCTGCAGCGAGTTGTCTCTCCTTTTAAAAGTTGGATTTAAGGTAAGCTGATACATGGTATACCTTGGGTTGCATCTGGGCAGTTGACAAAATTGTATGTTCTTTACTACTGGCACAACCAGGAACTTCAGAGAATACATCCCATTACTTACTCAGCACAGTACTTAGATATTCAATTTGCGGACCTAGGATTTATAGTTCAGTCATCTGTTTCAGATTCAAATCGACAATCAGGAAATAATAGGTTTAGACTCTTCACTGGATTTTCCAAGGAAAACTGTACTACTTTAAAATAATCAAACTCATTCTTTAAATTATCATCAACAACTTCAGCAATACAATGCTTGTCTAATGAATTTCTTTAACATATTGTCATGATACATTCTGGCTTTCCCTTTTCATCAGTTAAGTAATCCACTTTATTGCTTTGTTTTCAAACGAGCAAACATTGTTGGAACCAGGTTAAAGTGCCACTCTCTAGGCTTTTCACACTGCAGATTTCTCATACAAAATTTTAATGTAGTATGTGAATATTTTACTCTACCATTGCAGGCTGGATAGTAAGATGGGGTGAACAAGGATTTAACTCCTAGAAGTCTATGTAACTCAGCTATGAGCTGAGGACTAAACTGTGTCATGATCAGACACTAACTCATATTCAGAGAAGTTACAGCATCGCATACTAATCACCGTCGAGCCGTTTCGCACTATAGCCAGTCACCACAAAACTGTCTTGCAGTGCAGCCAATCAGGACTCCACGAGTGGCGGATATCCACCAAGAAGTTCAATATCCAAAAGACAGATTTCCAAAGTTTAAAACAAAATAGTCAGATAATTTCTACTGTTCAAAATGCACAAGAAATCTTTATATACCACTGTTCATTATTAATAACGTATCAGTAACTTTTACAAAACAATTTTCACTGTTCAGGATTTAAAAGAAGAAGCAATGTAAAATAAATAAAATCTTCCCTGGACTGGATGACCTGATTCTCATACGTCAGACGGAAGGACTGTTTCTAGAACTCTCCTTTCTCCTTTTTAAAACATTTTAGATAACTTTTTACAACAAATAAATTTTTTGATAATATCTTTTGCTGGTGGTACAGTTAAGACACATTAAATACTCACCTAATTTAGACATACGGACACGCTTTTAATACTCCCTTGGCACTAAATACAACTACAAAAATGTTGACATATAAAGAAAAACTTTACCTTGGTAAGATTTTTCAAAGGTTTCAAAGGAAGTAATGAAGGGTTTTAGACTGAGAGTCGTAAGTTTCAGATAAAGAATTGAACTACGAACCCAAATATACCTATAGATAGACAGATAGATATTCATGTATATTCATGTATTGATATGTATATATATATATTGCTAATACATATATATACATATATATACATATATATATATATATATATATATATATATATATATATATATTATATATATATATATACACACACACCACACACACACAATATATATATATATATAATATATTATATATATTATATATATATATTATATATAATATTATATATATATAGTATATGATATATCATATATTATATTGTTATAATATATA
>NW_023649859.1:5000-30000 GCF_015228065.2 Penaeus monodon | reverse complement strand
TATTTTTTCTGGGAAATTTTAAGTAGTTCTCATTTTTATGGTAGTTATGTGTTTGTTCATTTGAGTAAGGGCTAAATTAAGGACTATTGTAAGGACTATTGTTCCTTTTATTAAGGACTAAATGACTTCTGGTTGCCAGTGAGAAGTATTTGGGAATCCCCGGTCCCAAACCAAGCTGTTATATGCGTGTGATAAACGGCTTGAAATTTATTTTTGCAGTTAATTTATCACATGCTACGCTTGACATGTGTACAAGGAGCTCCAGCCGAGACATGGACACTCCATCGAAACTCCTCTTCGGGCGACCGGCGCACGCTCCTCTTGGGGGGGTGACGCGTCTTCGTCGGCCGGCAGTTGGCGGACAGCGATCTTCGGGTATAGGCTATCCGCTGAGACTCTTTTGTGGGCCTGGACGTCACGAGAACAGCGCTGCTGCAAGGCGAAGAGGAACTTACCTTTATTCTATTACGAGAAGAAACTGCATCATGAGGATCTGTGTTACCTTCATCCTGGTAATAATAATGCTGGCAGCGTCATCAGCTAAAATCGACACTCAAAAAGTGGCGTCGGACGATCGTCTCTCTCGCTCGGCTGTACAAGTCCAAGCAGGAGGTGCTATATGCTCTTCCCCAAGGCTAACTGTGTCTCCTTACATTGCCTGTGTTCCAAGATGCAAGCAACTGACATGGTTTCAAGGTATGGTGTCTGGATGCTAGCCTTGCTCAGTGCATCTTTTTAGACATCACCCTCCTCGAAGGTTACGTAGAAACCAACCTGGCCGACGCGGTATCCTGCTACACGACGCGCAAACCAGACCTGGGAACTGGGGCCACTGTGACAGGTTCCCCTGATATAGACTCGCTAAAAGTCAAAACGAATCTTGCCGATGGAATTTATCCCCTCGACATTCCGAGTGTTTCGTGGCACCAAGAGCTCTCAACTCGTGGCTCGTGTTCGACTAGGGTCAGTCAAGACCATCCGACGTGTGACCATGGTTAGGAAAGCGACAACAACGCGCTGGATCAGGCGAAATACGAGGTGAGAGTCGGAATGGTGCCAGCCACGCCCTCTGACCTCAGCGCCTACCAGTTCTTCGTTTCCCTTCCCTGGTCCGCCGCCTACGGGGAGGTGGTGGTAATGGAAGCCTCAACCCCTATTGATGGAAGGTACGTCTCCCTGCAGAGCTTCAGGACTACTGGATGGTTGTCTGCCACGTGGAGATCGAATGAAAAATGGCAGACATTGAAATAGGAGAGTTAAGGAAGTGGTAGTAGGACTAGTATTTACACACCAGTATGGGAGATACATGAGATACCAAAGGCTTCTATATGTATTTCCAAGCGCCTATAATTGTACTGAATAAAAGAATACATATATGCCTATATAGGTGTATATACATATATATATTTAAAATATAAATATATATATATATATATAACTATAAAATATATATATATAATAGAGATATATGTATATAAAATAATAATAATAGATATATATATAATATATATAGAATATATATAATATACACCTATATATATAATATATATATATATATATATATATATTTTATATTATATATATGTATATATATATATATATATATATATAATATATATATATAATTATTTTATATATATATGCATATATATACACATTCTAAACCGCGGAGTATTGCGGTAAGTGGGCTTTTCCTTTCCACCTGAGAAGCTGAATCCCTACAGTATATGTGCCCCCTCCACTTACAATACATAATACACACACACACACACACACACACACACACACACACAGATATATATATAATATATATATATATATATATAAATATATATATATATATTATATATATAATATATATATATATATATATATATATATTTTTTTTTTTTTTTTTTTTTTTTTTTTTTTTTTTTTTTTTTTTTTTTTTTCCAACAGCCATTCATTCCACTGCAGGACATAGGCCTCTCTCAATTCCCCTTACTGAGAGGTTATATATGGCAGTCCCAAACCCTTGCCTATTGGAGCCTTCCTAATCAACCGCGGTTGTGCCACGGCGGTGACTTCCCCTCGACACTTGCGTTTGACTTTCAAGGCGATTGTCGTTTTCTGGGTAGACAATCGGGGTTTGAAGTTCCTTGGCCCAAGGGAAAAAAACGCGCCGGCCGGTGACTCGAACCCTCGAAACTCAGATTACCGTCGTGACAGTCTTGAGTCCGATGCTCTAACCGCTCGGCCACCACGGCCTATATATATATATATATATATATATATATATATATATATATATATATATATATTTTATTATATATATATACTATTATCATTTCCATTATTATCATCATCAGTACTTTTTTACACCAGCCATTCATTTCACTGCAGGAATGAGATTTTTTATCAATCATTACTGAGAAGTTCTCCTAGCAACCGTGGTTCACTTGTACCATGGCTGCGAAACAGGCAAACATACATTATGTGTGTTTATGTGTACACTTACAATGCAAAATTTATGTATATTCGTTACAGTGAAATACGGGGAGAATGGTAGGAGTAATACAGAATATATGACTTTTTGGGGTCCTATTACATTATTCATCAGACGGTAGAATCGACATGGTTTCCTTTTTATGATTTTACCCTTAAGTAATCTCAGTATGTCGCTGTTTTAGTGCATTTGTATCATTAGGGACTACGCACACACACACACACACACACACACACACACACACACACACCACACACACACACACACACATTTTAAAATATATTATATATATATATATATTATATATATATAATATATATATATATATAACATATAAAATATATATATAAAATATATATATATATATATATATAAAAATATATAATATATATATATATATATATATATATATATATATATAGTCAAGTCAGTGCCGGGTAAATAGAGATGGTGATCCGATAAAAAACACCGGGGGGAAAGGCAATGGCAAACCACCGCTCTAAATGCTAAGAAAAAATCATGGAAGCCCATGATCGTCAAGGCCGCGGTGGCCGAATGGTTAGAGCGTCGACTCAAGACTGTCACGAGGGGCAATCTGAGTTAAAGGGGTTCGAGTCACCGACCGCCACGTTGTTCTTGGGCAAAGAACTTCACCTTGATTGCCTACCAAGCCCAAATGCTGGTCCCAAGCCCGGATAAATAGAGAGAATGATTACCTAAAAAGGTACCACCGGCACTCTCGTGGAAAGGAACTGGGGACCCTACCACGTACTCACTCCCAAGAGCTTCACAACATGAAAAATACAATTAAGTATCATGCTGTGACCACGGCGGCTCAGACATGAACCTACCGTTAAAAAAAAAAAAAAAAAAAAAAAAAAAAAAAAAAAAAAAAAAAAATATATATATATATATATAATATATATTATATAATTTTATATATTATATATATATTTATATATATATATAATATATATATATATATATATATGTGCATGTATGTATGTATACAGCAAGTTTCAATTACCAGCAATTGTTATTGCATCAAAATACAACCCATAATTTACTGTATGTATAATACGTGTCATGATATATTGCAAAGGACCAATAACTTTTTTTACATGAATGCATATATGGCTGCATTTCTTTATATGAAATAGCTGCAGCAAAAATATTCAACAAAGCCCGTATTTGGAATGATGTAAATGCAACTGAAAGTACCCACAGCGTCCGTTACATTTTATATTCCATTGTGGGATTATGCAAGAGAGGATAATCGGCGTTCCTAGCTCTCCTTTTTAGCTTTGGATTGTAACTACATCAAGAGTAAACATATGCATCCGACAGAGCTGCCTGCACTGCAGAAATAATCTTTAAACTTCTTTCTGCTTTCTGTATATGTAAAAAGTGTTCTGTTTGTTAATTTTTTGTATATTAATGTGTTATCTCTCTCTCTCTCTCTCTCTCTCTCTCTCTCTCTCTCTCTCTATATATATATATATATATCATATATATATATAACATATAACATATAACATAAAATATATATATATATATATATATATATATATAAAATATATATATATATATTAATATATAATATATATTTTCACACATTATAATATATATATATATATATATTATAATATATATATATAATTTTATATATATATATATATATATGCGGTGTGTGTGCATATACATATAATATATACATATTTTAGAGAGATATAGATAGATAGAAAAATTATAGATATAAGGCACTCCTTCCACAAAATGTGTTTATAAATTCTTCCCAATTATCTGTCTATCTTTATCTATATCTAGTATTATTTACCCATATATTGTCTATCTGTATGACAATAGCCCGTTTTCTTCTTACAGTGATCAGGAGCATGATCTTGGGAAAAAACTGATATGTATAAGCTTTGACTCCCGACAAATAAAAGTGAATAAAAAATTACAAACCAGTGTGTTTAGTATCATTTCGAAAGCGTCCGTCAAATGCACAATCTTTTTTTATGACATCTGAAAGAATGCCAAAACAATTTTCTTCCAATCGAAACACTTGGTAATAATGTGATTTGGCAATAACCCTTCATTTTAAACTGTCGAAATGGTCGATGTGTAGTGATTTTAAGTGCGAGTTGTTCCATAAACAAAAAATTTACGCATCGCCACATTTCGCTTCAGACAAAAGTTACCTTTTTTTTGGGAAAAAGTGTGAATTCTTTTGTATACATGGCAGAGCAACGACATTTGTCACCCACTCCTTCTGGCTCTCCGTCTTATAAATATGTCAGATACGGCGTAAGCACACTTTTTTTAAGCTTTCCTACCATATTTATAACCAAAGAAATTGATGCAGCCAACTTGACGTAGTGTATAATATTTAGTCATATCACATTTGTTTTGAGAATACTTTAAACAACGTTTTTAAGCATCATTTTGAAAGATATCAGCGAGAAGCTTTTCAGTGACAATAACCTGATCGGGCAAATGGCAAACAGTTTTGTCGTTTCAAACATACAGAATCTAGCAATTTAATCACGATATGCACACTAAAGCCGACTTTGTTAGAGTTCAAAATCCCAATGCATTGAGGGCTGCCTGATGACATCATCAATCCTCAAAATGTTGATTGGCTGGTGAATGCATTGTCAGGAATAAGGCGAGTTGGGAAAAACTATAGAACACCTCATTCCACACAGTACTCTCTCTTTTGTTCTCTCCTAATCTGTATAATATTAAATTTCTATTTAAATCATATTAAATGTTCAACTTTATACAAACAACTCATTGACAATATAAAAAATCGAAGAAAATTTAATTTAGACCGTGTATTTTAGAGGAAAAGTTACTAGATATTTCCAATGACTCTATCAACAACTGAAAATAATCTCTGTGTTCATGATTTATTTTTTTGATCTCTGGATACGGAATGATCTAGAAAAATATTTAACACATTTCCATTGTGAAATAAAAGCATGGCTAGGGTTCTCTGGTGAAAAAATAAGCACAGTAGAAGCAAGATGGGCCTCTAGTAATGAATTCAGACTTGTTTTCAAGTTACAGGGCGGAGTTTAATAGCACAACGCATGCCGAACTCTGAACGTCTTCCCAAGCGTTGGAAAAGTCCAAAAGGGTTTGGGAATTTCTTGTTCTACCAAAAAGGATAAGTTTGTAAAAAGAATATTTTTCAAATTTCGATCGTTTCTTTTAAGGAAATGGTCACCTCGTAAGAAAGGGAGACCAGGGCTAGTTTGTTTAACCCTGATACTTAAACATTATGAGTGATTTGAACCCACTTTGGCCTAGCAAAAGAACATGAAATTGTGAAGGTATGCCATTCGTCACAATCTACCTTATGAAAATGGGTGATCTGTTACACATCAGGGAAAGAAATGATACACAGGCTTGAAAATACATTCAGTTCAACTCTATATGCGTAACCTGAAAATATATATATATATATATTTTATAAAATATATATATATATATATATATATATATATATATAGACATGGTCATAAGCCCCTTAGCTGGGGTTGTATAAAAATGAGTACTTCGTTATATTATATTACAGTACATATGTTATTGAGTGGAACAACTACTAAAAGCTAGTTTACTAGATTTTTACAGGCATTTATTGTAACTTTCCAAAAAAAAAAACTAACACTTTGGTACACTCTGATACATGTTTGCACTGTATGCGTACATTATTGAAACCTGTTGAAACATCTATTCCGTTTGTATAAAAATGTATGCCTTCACCTTGTACGGTTTGATACACTCCGGCCATCAGAGCACGATATTTTTCAGATATTTTTTCACTCAGTCTCAGACAAGAATTTATATTTTCATTAAATACGATTCGCATCGTAGGTTTTTTGAAAAAACTTTTTAAGTAAAGATGCATTGCACATTTCTGCGCCTTTTTTGCAGTACATCAAATACATGTTCACTATATAGGGGTAAGATTGAAGTCAATCATGACGGTCGTTAGAACGACATGGTAAGATTTTCCCAAAACATGTCCGAGTCACATGGCTCATTCCGGCGGAGCCCTAAGAGGGAAAAACTTTCATGCAACTTCCACATTTCATATGAAGTTTAATTTATGTAAAAGATTTTTTTTTTTTTTTTTTTTTTTTTTTTTTTTTTTGAATGAATCTGAGAAATACTTTTGGGAAAGTTTCTACAGTCTTGCAAGAGGAGAGTAGTGTGTATAAACAGTATAAGTTGCAGAGTAGTAAATTACTTTTAACGTTTTTTTTGGGAGCCTCCAAAATTTTTTTACTTGTAATAAAAAAACTCATATTAGCATATTAAATACTTTAATGGTTTTCTATTCCCTTTTATGTGAAAAACAAAGACAACTTATCCTTTTACAAAACTTTTTTTTGTCAGTATAAACTTTGATGATATCGTTTTTTGTAGCGACCGTAATACAACTTGAAACAATGGTGAAAATGTTGGGGGTTTCAGGTTGCTAGAAAAAAAGGCCTTTAAATTGACCTCATTCCTGGCAATAAATTCCATAGATCCGGTCTTGTTCCTTGTTTTAAATCTACGTGTATGGAATTTATCATCACCAGCAGAGTGGGCCGCAGATTTCCCTTTTTGAGGGGTATGCCTAACACTGGCATCATATTCGGCTCTCCAAAAAGATCATGAACAGTAATGCTTTAAGAAAATGAAGAGTTAATTAACCATTTATACATATGTTTTCTTATTCCCTCTCCTGTGAGTAGTGAGAAAAAGTAAAAAATCATTAAAACAAAAGATATAAAAAAATCTAATTCATAACTTTCGCTGCAAAACTAAGTAGGGAGATGACCCCCTGTACAAAAAAACCCTGCATAGTGAAATGCCCCCGTGCCAAAAAGGATAGTCTGAGAAAGGTCCAGTAGAGCAAGTCCAATTCCAGTGACCGCCCTTCCTGTGCTCACTAATCAAACTGTTTCAGGTCTTTTCAGATATGAGAGGGCAGCTTCCTCCACATATGATTGCTTAAGGTTCATCGATATTAGTGGCAGTTGATCATCCTGACACAGCAAGCAGATGTTCCTGCACCCACCCGGATGCCATCAGAAGCTAAACTTTAAGGAGTCAATAGGAATTTGTTGTCACCTCTGCCATTTTTCCAACTTTGCCCCAAATAAAGGTGAAAACCCCAAGGTCATGAGGTTTTCCCCATATATAATATATATATAATATATTTTAAAATTTTATTTTATATATTATATATATAAAAATATATATATAATATATATGTGCAGTTGTATGGGGTGTATGTGGGTTTGAAGCCTTCATGTGTAGCAGTAAAAGCTGAGCTTAAAATATCTAACACAGGAAAAACCCAAAATTAAAAAAGTAAACCCAACCCTTTGAAATGGACCCCTTTTTTACCCCCCTTTTTTGATACAGATGTCGTTTGTCGTCCGAATAGAAATTCCTTTCTATTAACCCAAAAATTAATTGTTTGTAACAGGCGGACATATACAAAACCCCCCTGTTATGGTGGACCCCATTTTTCATGATAATTTCCATAAATAAACTTAAAAATATACTAGAAAACTCTTAAAGAAAAGCAGCATGATTCTGTATTTAGAAAATCAAGATGGGCAGTATCTGAGTATCAATAAAAACCTAATTTTATCGACGGGTGCGTTTATGGCATGTAATTAGACGAATTCTGAAACCCATTAGCCCAATAGCCCCACAAGGCGTTAACACAGGTTCCAAGAAATTTTGGAAAAACCATACCCCAGAAAGGGGCCTGGATGACGATAATCTGACCTTGTATGACCCTTCATTTCACTCCCTGAAGTCCCCAAGTTCAGGTTTCCAATGCCACCCATCAGTGTTTCCTCACTTACGGGTTTTGGAGTTGTACATACGTTGATACCATTGCAGAGTGGAAATTTGCATCCTTTGGCTCGAACACGGATGGCAGTCCCCGAAACCATCGCCCAACGCTTCCACAATATGACCGCTTTAAACCACATGGTACACGTTTTGGGCCTACTTTTTCTTCCCCCCCGCCCTTTTCTCCAATATGGGTTTAGCCGTATGTGAGCACTCCCTTTGGGTTTTGGGAGGTAAACGTTTAGTGACGGGAAAAATGGCAGCTTCTCACGAAATTTCTTCTGCCCTCAGTCATTTTTCATTTTAATTTACTGCGGTCAACAAACACAATATCGTTCATTAAGTAATTTTTGTTTTCTCTAATTTAGAGATTTTATTTTTAAAAACTAGAACGGGGGTTTAAAAAACCCATATTTTTTATATCTTTCCTCTCTCGCCCGACTTGCCCTCATTTCTCTTTCCCCCAGTGGGTTGGGGTGTTGGAAAGAGGGGGACTGCTCTTTTTTTCCAAAAATATGTATATGGTTGTTAACACCACTGGGAAACTGGGGCATTTTTCGTGCTCTTTGGTGACACGTATATTGTGAACAGTCTCGTAACGCAAATTTTTGTAAGATTTTTTTATTTTGAGTATACTTTAAATCTTCTCCAAATAGTGCACAGGGATGCCTGTAAACCGGGGGTTGTGTAAATCACTTAATAGATTATGCTTAACCTTACGTGGTAGTACAGGAAAGAGAAAGTTATTCGTTGGTTGGGCAACTTCGAGGGGTGAAAACCTGACTAGGGTTAAGCTAAAATCGTTATTCGCTTAGAATCATGCCCGCTCACCTCAAGAAATTGTTTGCATTTTGGGAAAACCCAGGCATCAGGGTTTCGTGATAGTTAAATCCTAAGGGAAAACACAGGCCCATCACGATACGCAGATAGAGCAATTATTTAATTTTTTCCTCGCTCTTTCTTTCACTCTTTTCGTACATATCGCAAAAAGGGGGGGCCATCATGTATAGTTTCTTTCTTCTTTTTTTTTTGGGGTTTTTAGACTCTGTGAGAAACGGCGGCAATCGGCCTTTAAATTCGCCCAAACTTAGAAAACTCACGCGTTAGTAACTCGTGCGGGATATATTAAATATATATATATAATAATATATATATATAATAATATATATTGTGTGGTGGTGTGTGGTGTGTGTGTGTGGTGTGTGGTGTGTGTGCTGTGTGTTGTGTTTTGTTGTGTGTGGTGGTGTGGTGGTGTATGTGGGTGTGGTGTGGTGTGGTGTGTGTGCGTTGGTGTGTGTGGTTTGTGGTGTGTATGGTGTGGTGTGTGTGTGTGGGTCGTTGTGTGCGGTGTGTTGTGTGGGTGTGTGATAAGATTATGAATAGCACCCTTTCCCAGTAAAAAATTTTATTTGTCATCATTTTATTTACTTATTTTTTTGGGTTGTTTAAATTTTATAAATATTTTTTGTTTTTGTTGTTGTTGTTGTTATAATTATTTTATTTTATTTTTATTATTTTTATTATTATATTTTTTTGAGGTTTTGCTAGTCATGCAAAAAAGCATGTGCGATCTTTAATTTTTTGTCGAAATGAAGAAAAAGTTTACTCCGTCAGGTTTTGTAGTAAAAAACTGATTTTTTATCTTTGTGAAAAAAAATTAAATAAATATAGTGGTGAAAAATGACTCACACTTACCTACTCTACGTTTTCTGTTGGAGATATGAAACACTATATTTCGGATCAAAATGCTTCTGAAAACTTTGCATTGTAATGGTTAACATCAGAATTAAAAATCGTTGCATTTTTATTGCCATTTGAGTGACTTTTAGATTAATTTTAAATCGAGCCTCTCTGAATTAAATTTTCCATTGCGTAAGTTTTGGGTTTCCCCCCATTTCATATCCCCTATCGCAAAAATCTTCATGCACAATATTTTCAGATAATGCTCCTCTCTAATTGTCAGTTTTTCTTGGGAAATATGTTATCGCTAAATACTTTTTAGGGGGGGATCATATTAGTATAAAAAGAAAAAGAAAATTTTTATTAAGACAGAAATATAATTATAAACCAAGGTGGGTGTATGAAAAAAAAAAAAAAAATAAAAAATATGTTAAATATATAATTAATTATATATATAAAATATATAATATATATATATAATATAATATATATAATAATATATACACGCATAACATACATGCAAAATATATATATGTATAATTTATATAATATAATATAATATAATATATTTAATATATAATATATATATATTAATAAATATTATGTGCTGTTTTGGTTATTATAGATAATATATTATATATAAATATATATATTTTAATATTATATATATTATATATAATTATATATATAATTGCTAGCCAGTGGGTTTTTGTACTGTGCGAAAAGTTTTAAACAAAAAAAGGGGAGACCGGGGCATGGTTAACAGAAGGGACCTGGGAAAAACATGCGCAGGGCTGTGAGCGGAGGAAAAAGCAGAGAGACGATTTGGGTGGCTCCTGTGAAGACGTGGGGCCCCGGTGAACCTAAAAAAATTTTGTGTTGCCCTGTTAAAAGCTTATCGTGCAGGGAGTGGGTTTCCCCCTGTATTGTGCCTAAGAAAAGGGTAGGGGAAATAATTTGTGTAAATAAAGAAAGGACGTCATTTTGTGTTACTTTCGTGCCCTGCCTCCCCATTTGGGTTTTCCTCTCGTGGTGTTCTGGGACGCGGGTGCTCGGGCCTCGGGAGTGTTCAGGTTCACGACCCTGTGGATAGCACCCGTTCCCTAGCCTGCCTTGTTTTGGTGGAAGGAAAACGAGGCGGTGGGCGAACAAAGGTGTCAGGAGTGGGATTTGTGATTTTTGATCAGTGTAGGCCGATTTTCATGTTCTCCAAAGAGGGGCAGCCATGAGGGAGGGGGGTAGATGGGGCAGGCCGAGTGGGTGAACCCGAGCCAGAGGACCTGATACTGCCAGGGGCCGGTAGAGGGAGGAAATGGAAAAAGGGGCGAAGAGAGGCACAGGGGGCACGCGAGCAGGGCACCATCTCGCGAGAGCAGGAAGGAAGGCAGGGGGAACGTTTCCCAACTTTTTTGAGGTGCTAAGAGCAATCTCGCATTTAAATGGAAATCAGCAGTACCCCGACAAGGCCGCAACAGCGTGAAGAGTGAACGAGGAGGGGGTGCAGATTAAAGGGGCGGGGTTCAGGGCCTGAGGGAGGGAAGTGAAGGGGGAAAAGGGCGGCGTCACGAGGTAGAACGTTGCAAGAGAGAAGG
This sequence comes from Penaeus monodon, assembly GCF_015228065.2. Lineage (NCBI taxonomy): Eukaryota > Metazoa > Arthropoda > Malacostraca > Decapoda > Penaeidae > Penaeus > Penaeus monodon. Next base: position 18,372 of record NW_023649859.1, on the reverse strand, counting down.
CAGAGAGGTTCTGGCAAAGATGCCGGGGTAGTTTTTACTGGGGTTGCTGGGGTCTGTGGCGGGGAAAACCCCCGGGCCTGCAGCGTTGTGTCGCAGCCAGTGGTCGGCAGAAGGCGGGGGGCCCCCATCGGAACCGCCCCCTTGGGATAGGTGGCGGCAAACTGGAAACCGGGTAAACCGCCTCTTTGCCTCCCTCCCCCCCCTTCCTCCCCTCTGGGTGTGTTGTTCACGGCACGCGTTCTCCCCCCTGCAGCCCCTCGGCCTCCAACTTTCGGGGGCGAAACCCAGGAGTACGAGGGGAAGGGGCCTGGGAGGCATATTTTCCCCCAAATTTTGAAACGGGCATTGCCCGGGGCTAGACCCAGGAAGAGAAGGCCCTGCAGTGGTAACAGCGCTAAGGGGCCCCCGGGTGGAAGTTTTGGGGGATCGCCGGATCCCAAAGGCCTTACACCAGCGGGCAGAGGCTTTAAAACGCCGTTTGGGGCCCACACCGGGCCCCAGGTATAGGGCCCACTTGAAGAACGGACTCGTGAGCGTGGCGGGGGACATCCCCCAGCTGGGCAGGTGGGGAGGCGTGGTAAGGAGGTCGTACCCTGCGGCTCGGAAGAGAGATCGTGGTCCTGGCTCTGATTTCTTTTTTGATGTTTTCGGACAGCAGCTGCAAACTACTTTCAAGCAGGCACCCCCTGAGGACCTGCAGGTGGCGCTGGGAGGGCCTTTGGATTTCGAGGCCTTCCTGAAGGCAAGAGGGGCCCTGGGGCCAGCTGCTCACCCCCCCGCCGTGACCCCCGGGGGCCGGAAGGCTAAAGTGGAGAAAATGATTGAGGAAGGTGAGCCCGAGAACTTTCCAAGGTTGTTTTGGGGGCTGCGGAGGGTGGGCACGGGAGAGTCAGTGTCAGAGGGAGCGGAGAAACGTCCTCTAAAGCGGACGGATTCTGTCCCTTTCCCAGCAGTGCTGAAAGGATGGGGCGGGTATGGTCACCATCCGAGCGCATGTCAAAGGGCTAAGGAAGTGGTACAGGCGGAAAAGGCGGGGAAAAGGGACCCGAAACCCAGCCTTTCCTCGGTTCCCGGGCCCCGACTTGGGTAAGCGCCCGTCGAACCAGCACGATGCAGGTGGGGGCCAATAGATGGGAAGCCATGCCGCCGACAGTGGCACGGGGGGCTGAAAAAGACCCTAGTGGGCCTGATTGTTGGCCACTATGGATTCCAGACGCCCCACAGAGACTGTAGGTGTCACGGGGCATTGTGGCAGTCAAGGGGCCAGGGGAGGTCGTATTGGCGTGGGCAGCACGGGCAGCGGCTGCCGGTGTATGGGCCGATTGGAGAGCATGTTTCTGGCCTTGACTATTGACGCAGAGTAAGGGTGGTCGACCTTGGACGGAAGCTGGTGAGGGTGCCGGTGAAGAGGTCCCCTTGCCCCAGAGGGGGGGTTGCGAGGAAATTTAAAAAGCTGAGGGACTCCCCTTTGCCCCAGGTCAGAGTCTAGAATCCTTTGTCGACTGTCAAGAAGATGCGTGAAGTAGGGGGCCCCATGGACCCCATTCAAAACCTGCAGCTGGCTGAGGTATGGGTTGGGGGAGCCTGTTGGACGGGGGAGGGGTTATTTACAGTGTTGGTAGAAACTTCTCAAAAAGGGACCTGAAGGTCCCGTGGGAAAAAGTGGGCATTTTAAAAAAAGTGGAGCACCCAGAAGACGTCGGGGAGCAAGGAGTTGGTTGGGGGACCCTTTGCCTGATTTCCCTGAGGATTGGCGCACGGAGGCCGCAAACCGGCGGAGGTGCCCAGGATTTCGTGGCAAGCTAAAGGTAGCCGGCCATGCTGAAGGAGACGTAGGGGGAAAAGGGGGGAAAACATAGGTGACAGAGTGGGGCTGCTAACCGCGTGGGAAAGCGAGGGCTCTCCCCGAAGCTCCCAAGCCCGGGAAAAGGGGCCCATACACGGTGGTAGCGACCCTCTCGAGTCACCATCAAATTTCGCAGGGGGCGAAAAGGGCCCGTCGGTTGCCCACGTGGCCGGCTGGGGTTACCATGGGCCAGGAAGTATCCTGGGGCCAGGGTTTGAAAAAGAAGATGACGTTACCCCCAGTAGCGGCGATGGGGACGGGGGCAACGCGACCGAGATGAGGCGGCATCTGGACGGTGAGGGCGATGCAACAGACTCAAGGGGCCCATGAGCCGGTTTGGGGCGAAGAACCCCTTGGGTGTCACTGCCAATCTACAGCCGCCCACACCTCCCCCAGAGTAACCCCGCGAGAGCGAAGAAAGCCGCGTGGATGAAAAAATTTTTTGTTTTTTCCCTGAGGACTAATTTTTTTTAAAATTTTTCTGTGTTTGTTTGGGTTTTAAAATTGTCAGAGCAGAGGGTCGTCGCTTTATAGGGGGGGGTAGTGCTACGCCAGTGGGGCTTTGTATTGGGGGGAAAATGGTTAAAATGAAGGGACCTGGGCAAACATGAGCAGCTGTGTGAGCGGGGGAAAAGCAAAAAGACGGAATTGGGTGGCTCGTGAAGACCCCGTGTGTGCCCCGGTGACCCAAATAAACTTTTTGTTGCCCTGTTATAAACTGTATCGTGCAGTGTGACGTGTGGGTTTCCCCCCGTATTGGCCTATAGAAAAGGACGGGTAAAAACTTGTGTAAATAAAGGAAAAACTGTATTTTTGTTTCTTTCGTGCCCTGCCTCGCAATGGGTTTCCCCTCGTGGTTCTGGGGGCCGTGGTGCTCGGGGCCTCTTGGAGCTGTTCAGTGTTCACGACCCTGTGGATAGCACACCGTTGCCAGCCCGCCTTGTGTTGGGGGCAGAGAGAGACGAGGCGGTCGGATAAAAAAATATTTTATATTTATTATATATTATATTATATGTATTTGTTTGATGTAGGAGTATGTATATATATATATTATAATATTATATATTATTATAATATATTATATAAATAATCTTATATTATCTATAAATAATATATATATCTATAATTATATTATAATTTATTTTATATATAATCTATAATATATCTATATCTATAATTTTATCTATTCTTATATATATAATAATTATATTTATATATATTATAATATTAATATATATATTATAATTTTAAAATTTTATATAATATACAATATTGGGGCGCCAAGTGGGGGGAAAAAGGGCCCCCATCCATGTTGTATACAAAAGTGTGTGTGTGTGTGTGTGTGTGGTTGTGTGTGTGTGTGGTGTGTGTGGGGTGTGTGTGGGGTGTGGGGTGTGTGTGTGTGGTGGTGTGTGTATGTATGTAGTATGTATGTTTGTATGTATGTGTAGTATGTATACATGCTAATACATAATACATACAACATGCTACTACATAATACATTACACACCACACACACCACACACACACCACCACACACCCCACACACCACACACCACACACACCCCCAAAAACACACCACCAAACACACCAAAACACACACACACACACACAAAACACACCACACACAACACACCAACACACACACACACACCACACATTTGTATAATACATGAATGAAGGCCCTTTTGCCCCCCCTTGGCGCGCCCAATATTATAATTTATATATAATATATTATATATATATATATATATAAAAATATATAATATAATATATAATAATATATAATATAGATAAGATATATTAAGATATAAAATATATATAAGATATTATATTTGTATATATATATAGATTATATATAGATTATATATAGATTATATATAGATTATATATAGATATATAAAATATATTATATAAATTAAAATATATATAATATTATATATATAATATTATATACATACTACATACATACATAAATACATATACATATATATAAAATTTTATAATTATTAAAAAATATTGTTTGCCGACCGCCTGTCTCTCTCTGCCACCAACACAAGGCAGGTAGGCAGACGGGGGCTATCCCCAGGGTCGTGAACACTGAACAGCCCAAGAGGCACCCAGCACCCCAGGTCCCCGAAAAAACAGAAAGGAAAAACCCAAATGGGGAGGCAGGGCAGAAAGAAAAACAAAATGACAAATCTTTCCTTTATTTTCAAAAAGTATTTTCCCCACACTTTCATAGGCACAATACAGGGGGAAACCCGACGTCACCTGCCGATTTCAGCTTATAAAAGGGGAAAACAAAGTTTTTTTGGTCACCAGGGCACCACGAGGTTTCCCCAAAGGGGCAGCACCCCAAATTTCCCTCTCTTTTTTTTCCCCGCTCACAGCCCGCTGCGTATGTTTTTCCCAGGTCCCTTCATGTAAACACATGTTTCGCCCCGATACAAAACCCATGGCGTTTGCACTATCCCCCCCCCATCAAGAGAAGACCCGTTGCTCTGCATATTTTAAAAATGAAACAAACTACAGAAAATTTTAAAAAAAATGTCCTAGGAAACAAACAAAATTTTTTATCCAGCGCGGCTTTCTTGCTCTCGTGGGGGATCTGGAGGGGGGGGGCGGTGTAGATTTGGGAGGACACCCCAGGGGTATCTTCTGCCCCAAGACCTGGCTCATGGTCACCCTTGACGTCTGTTGATCGCCCCCACCGTCCAGATGCTGTCCCACTCGGTCAGCGTCGCCCCCGTCCCCATCGCCGTACGGGGGGAAAATCATCTTCTTTTTTACCAGGCCCCGGAGTAGCTTCCCGGCCCCTGGAACGCCACAGCGGTCCAGTGGACAACCCACGGTCGTTTGCCCTTGCGAATTCGAAGGTGACATCAGAGGGTCGCTACCACCGTGTATGCCCTTTCCCGGGCTCGAGCTTTGGCGGGGCCCCCGCTTCCGACGCGGGTTAGCAGCCACCCCCTCTGTCCCTATGTTGTACCTCACTTCCCCCATACGTCTCCCTTTATGGATGGCCCGGGTACTTGAGCTTGCCAGAATCGTCGGGCACCCCCGCCAGGGGAGCGGCGCTCGGTGGCCCAAGTCCCCGAGGAAGTCAGGCAATGGCTCCAACCAACCAACCCTGCCCCCGACTCTTCGGATGCTCCACTTTTTGACAAAAAGCCCAGCTTTGCACCAGCTGGCACCTTCAGGTCCTTTTTGGGAATTATACCAACACGTAACTAACCCCTCCCCCCCGGTTTCCAACAAGGGTCACCCAAACCCTAGCCTCGCCAGCTGCAGGTTTGAATGGGCTCCCTGAGGCCCCCCTACTTCACGCAATTCTGAAGTCGACACCCGGGTTTGACTCTGACCGGGGGAAGGGGCAGTCGCTCAGCTGAATTTCCTCGCAAGCCAAAAACCCCTGGAAGCAAGGCACCTCTTTACCGTGACCCTACCACTTCCCTCCAAAAGGCGACACACGCCTTTCTCTGGTCAGGTGTCAAGGCCAGCAAACAGGCTCTCCCGATCGGCAAATCACCGGCAGCCGCTGCACCGGTGCCCCCCGCCAATAGAGCCTCCATGGCCCCTAGCTGCACACAATGCCCCCCTGCACCCCTACAGTTTCTGTGGTGCGTCTGGAAGTCGCCCTAGGGCCAAAAATATCAGGCCGCACTAGGGTTTTCAGCCCCCCGGCCTGTCAGGGGGCATGGCTTCCCATCTATTGAGCCCTCCCCCTGCATCGTGGGGTTCGAGGCAGTTACCCAAGTCGGGGCCCCGGGGGGAACCCAGGACGGCTGGGTTTCGGCTCCCCTTTCCCGCCTTTTCCGCCTTACCACTTCCTTAGCCTTAGGACATTGGGATGGTGACCATACCTGCCCCCAGTCCTTTCAGCCTGCTGGAAGGATCGAATCCGTCCCCTTGAGAGGGGTGTTCTCCCCTCCCCTGCAGGACTAGTCTGGCCCCACTCTCCGCAGCCCCAACACAAGCCCTTGGAAAGTTCTGGGCTCACCTTCTCAATGCTATTTTCTCCCCCTTTAGCCTTCCGGCCCCGGGGTCACGGCGGGGGAGCAGCTGGCCCCAGGCCCCCTCGTTGCCTTTAGGAAGGCCCAACTCCAAAGGGCCCCCGCCAGCGCCACCGCAGGCCCCCGGGTGTGCCTGCTTTACGTTAGATTTGCAGCGCTGGTCCTGTAAAGCCAACAAAGAAATCACGAGCCAGGACCACGTCATCTCTTCCGCAGCCGAGGGTACGACCTCCTTACCAGGCCCCCAATCCGCGCCAGCGGGGGCAGTGTCTCGCCACCCCCACGAGCCTTTTTCAAGGGGCCCCATATACCTCGGGCCCGGTGGTGGGCCCCAAAAGGGGTTTCAAAGCCCCTGCCACGCGGGGGAAAAGGCCTTTGGGAGCCCCGGGAGATCCCCAACACTTCCAACCCCGGGGCCCCTTAGCGCTGTTACCGCTGCAGGGCCCTTTTTTCCGGCTTAGCCCTGGGCAGATGCCAGCATTCAAATTGGGAAAAAATATCCTCCCAGGCCACCTTTCCCGCGTACTCAGCGGCTTTCGCCTCCAGAAGTTTTTGGAGGCCGAGGGGGTGCAGGGGGGAGAACGCGTGCGTGAACTAAACACCTAGAGGGGGAGGAAAAGGGGGGAGGGGGGCAACGAGGCGGGTTTACCGGGGGCCGAGTTTGCCCCACCTATACCCAAGGAGCGGTTTTCCCCGGGGGCCCCCGCCTTCTGCAGCGACCATGGCGCGACAAACGCTGCGAGGCCCGGGGGGGGGGGGTTTTTGCCCCAGACCCCAGGGAGACCCCGTAAAAACTGAACTTGGCATCTGTTGCCAGAACCGTCGCCTTCTCTGCTTGAAAAGTTATACCTCGTGACGCCCGCCTTTCCCCTTCACTTCCTCCCCCAGGCCTGAACCTCGCCCTTCAGAGTCTGCACTCCTCCATCAGTTCCTTTCAGCTGTTTCAGGCCCTTTTCGGTGTACTGCGAGTTTCCCTTTAAGATGCGAGATTGCTCTTAGCACCTCAACAAGTTGGCAAACTGTTCCCCTGCCTTCCTGCCCTGCATCTCGAGAGGGTGGCTGCTCGCGTGCCCTTGTGCCTGCTCTTCTGCCCTTTTTCCTTTCCTCCTCATACCGGCCAGCATGGGAGTGTCAGGTCCATCTGGTCGGCTTCACCTCATCGTGCCTGCCTCAGTCTAGCCTCCTTCCCTCAGGCTGCGCCATTTTGGGAAAATGATAAATCGGCGCTCACACTGATCAAATATCACAAATCCCACCCTGACACCTTTTTTTACGCCGACCGCCTGTCTCTCTCTGCCACCAAAACAAAGGGAGGTAGGAGACGGCGTGCTATCCCCCAGGGTCTGAAACTGAAAAAACTCCAAGAGGGACCCGGGACCACAGGTCCCCGAACACCCCGAGAGGAAACGCCAAGTGGCGAGGCAGGGCACGAAAGTAAACAAAATGACAGTCTTTCCCTTTTTTTAACAAGTTTTTTACCCATACACTTTTTTAAGGCACAATACAGGGGGAAACCAGCACGTCACACTGCACGATAAGTTTTAAAAGGGCAACACAAAGTTATTAGGTCACCAGGCACACACGAGGCTTTACAGGAAACAGCACCCCAATGTCTCTTGCTTTTTCTCCGCTCACAGCCCCTGCGTCTGTTTTTCCCCGGTCCCTTCATGTAACACAGCCCGGATCCTTTTTAGTTAACACATGTTTCGCACGATACAAAGACCCCTGGCCCTAGCAATATATAATATTTTAATAATATTATATAATTTTAATATATAATATAATATATATATTTTATATATATATATATATATATAATACAACACATGCAATAATATATATATAAAAAATATATATATATATATATATAAATATATATATATATATATAAAATATATTATTATATCATATATAATTTGTGATGTATGTATATGGTGATATTTATATTATATTATATATATATATATATAAAATAATTTTTTAAAATATATTTTATATATTATAATATATATACAATTTTTTATTTATTTATTTTTTTTCATACACACACCTTGGTTTATATATTAATTACTTTTAATAAATTTTTTTTTTTTTATACGTAATATGTCCCACTAAAAGTGATTTAGCGAAAATATTTCCCCAAAAAAAAAAAACTGACAATATTAGAGAAAGGGGGCATTATCAGAACTATTGTGCTGAAGATTTTCCGTAGGTGATGATGAATGGGAAGCCAGAGACTTTCGCAGAGGAAAGTTTAATCAGAGAGGCCTATTTAAAAGTTAAAATTAAAAGTCACTCAAAGGCAATAAGATGCAACGATTATAATTTGAGTTAAAACCTTATCAGATGCAACGTTTCAGAAGGATCTTTGATCCGAAATTAGTGGATAGTATTAGCAACAGAAAACGTTTTAGTAGGTAGAGTGTAGCATTTTTAACCACTATATTTATTTTAATTTTTTTCACAAAAGATAAAAAACAGTTTTATATCAAAAACCCGGACGGAGTAGAAAATATTTTTTTTCAATATCGTACAAAACATACAAGATGCAATGCTTTTTTTATGACGTAGCAATCTCAAATAATAATAATAATAATAATAATAATAAAATAATAAAAAAATTATAACAAAAACAAACAACAACAAAATAAAAAATATTTATAATAAATTTAAACAACAATAAAATAAGTAAAAAAATGTGAACAAAATAAATTCTTACAGGAAAGGGTGAAAATCAATATATCTATATCCACACCCACACCCCCCCACACACCACCACAACACGCCAAAAACCCCACACACCACACACACAAACACGCAACACACACCACACACACACACACAACAATACACAACACACACACAACACACACACCCAAAACACACACACACACACGCACACAACACAACACACACACACAACACACACCACAACACACACACAAAAATATATATATTATATTATATATATATATATATATATATATAATTATATATATCCCCCCGAGTTACTAAGCGGTGAGTTATAAGTTTGGGCGAATTTAAAGGCCCATTGCCGCCGTTTCCCCTATTGTAGTCTAAAACCCTAAAAAAAAAGAAGAAAGAAATATACAGAGGCCCCCCTTTGCGATATGTACGAAATGAAGTGAAATGAAAACGAGGGAGGAAAATAATAAAAAATTTGCTCTACTTGCGATCTGTATGGACGAGTTTATCCCTATAGGATTTAACTTCACGAATCACATGATCGCCCGGGATTTTCCCAAAAATGCAAAAATTTTTTGAGGGGGAGACGGGCATGATTTATAAGCGAATAACGATTTTAGCTTATACCCTGTCAGGTTACACCGACTCGAAATTTTCCAACCAAGAAAACTTTGTTTACTGTACCTACCATCGTTAAGGGTTGAAGATAGAATTTTTTAAAAGATTTACACAACCCCAGGTTTTATCAGGCATCCCCGTGCACTATTTTGGGGGAAAATTTAAAGATATACTCAAAGTAAAATCTATACAAAATTCGCTTACGAGATCTGTTCTAGCCAAAATAACGTGCACCAATGAGCAACTAACAAAGCCCCAGGTTTTCCCGTGGTGTTAACAACCCTAAATATTTTGGAAAAAAAAAGAGCAGTATCCTTTTCCCCACACCCAAAATACGGAAGGGGAAAAAGAAGTGAGGTCAAGTCGGGGCGAGGAGAGGAACGATATAAAATGATAGATGTCATTAAACTGTTCAGTTGAAAAAAAAAAAACTCTAAAATTAGAGAAATCAAAAAATTTTTAATGAACTATTTTTGTTTTTTGACCCCCAGAAATTAAAAAAAGAAAGACCTGAGGTCAAAGAATTGCGTGAGAAGGCCCCTTTCCTGTCCAAACACTTTTACCCATCCAAACCAATGTGAGAGTGTGCAATGGCTAAAAACATATATGGGGGGAAAAAGGGGGGGGAGGGGGAAAAAATGTAGGGCCCAAAAAAGTGTATCAGTGGTTAAAGACATGGTCTATTGTGGAAGCGTTTGGGCGAGTGGATTTCGGAGCCGCGCATCCGTGTTTCGGCCAAAAAGGGTGCAAAACCACTCTGCAATGGTAGTCAAAGTATGTACAAAAAACAAAACAAGTAAGTGAGGAAGCACTGAGTGTGGGGGGCATGTGGAAACCTGAATTTGGGGACTTCGGAGTGAACTAAGGGGATACAAGGCAGAATAATCGTATCCGGCCCCTTTCTGGTGTGTGGTTTCCAAAATTTACTTGGGAACCCCTTGTTAAACAGCCTTGTGGTCTTTTGGGCTAAAAGGGTTACAAATTCGTGCTAAAGTACATGCCATAAACGCAACACCCTTGATAAATTAAGGTTTCATTTAAACTCAGATACTGCCCCCCTTGATTTTCTAAATCAGCAGAATTCATGTGCTTTTCTTTATGAGAGTTTTTTTAGTAATTTTCAAGTTTTTTTATGGAAAATTTCATGAAAAAAAAGGTGTCCACCAAACAGGGTTGTGTATATGTCAGCCATGTTACAAACAAATTAATATTTTGGGTTAATAGAAAGGGAAATTTCTATTGGGCGACAAACGACATCTGATCAAAAAAGGGTAAACAAGGGGTCCATTTCAAGGATTGGCTTGACTAGTTTTAATTTGGGTTTATCCAGTGATGTTAGATATTCAAGCTCAGCTTTTACTGCATACACATGAATGGCTTCAATCCATACACATACACCCACATACATACATGCACATATATATATATATATATATACTATATATATATATATAATATATATATATATATATATATATATATATATATATATATGGGGAAACCTACTAGTCGACCTGTGGGTTCTCACCTTATTTGGGACAATGTTGGGAAAACTGGCAGAGGTGACAACAAATTCCTATTGACTCCTTAAAGTTTAGCTTCTGATGGGCATCCGGGTGGATGCAGGGAACATCTGCTTGCTGTGTCAGGATGATCAAACTGCCACTAATATCGATGAACCTTAAGCAATCATATGTGGAGGAAGCTGCCCTCTCATATCTGAGAAGACCTGAGAACAGTTTGATTAGTGAGCACAGGAAGGGCGGTCACTGGAAGTTGGACATTGCTCTACTGGACCTTTCTCAGACTATCCTTTTTTGGCACAGTGGGCATTTCACTATGCACGGTTTTGTACAGGCGGTCATCTCCCTACTTAGATTTGCAGCTGAAAGTTATGAATTAGATTGTTTATATCTTTTGTTTTAATGATGTTTACTTTTTCTCACTACTCACAGGAGAGGGGAATAAGGAAAACATATGTATAAATGGTTAATTAACTCTTCATTTTCTTAAAGCATTACTGTTCATGATCTGTTGGAGAGCCGAATATGATGCGCAGTGTGTAGGCATATCCCTCATAAAGAAATCTGCGGCCCACTCTGCTGGTGATGATAAATTCCATACACGTAGATTTACACAAGGAACAAGACCGGATCTATGGAATTTATTGCCAGGAATGAGGTCAATTTATGGCCTTTTTTTCTAGCAACCTGAAACCCCCAACATTTTCACACATTGTTTCAAGTTGTATTACGGTCGCTACAAAACACGATATCATCAAAGTTTATACTGACAAAAAAAAAGTTTTGTAAAAGGATAAGTTGTCTTTGTTATTTCACATAAAGGCAATAGAAAACCATTAAAGTATTTAATATGCTAATATGAGTTTTGATTACAAGTAAAACATTTTGGAGGCTCCAAATAAAACGTTAAAAGTAATTTACTACTCTGCAACTTATACTGTTTATACACACTACTCTCCTCTTTGCAAGACTGTAGAAACTTTCAAATGTATTTCTCAGATTCAGTCAAAAAAAAAAAAAAAAAAAAAAAGAAAAAAAAAAATCTTATTACATAAATTAATCTTCATATGAAATGTGGAAGTTGCATGATGTTTTCATCTTAGGGCATCCGCCGGGAATGAGCCATGTGACTCGGACATGTTGGAAAATCTTACCATGTCGTTCTAACGACCGTCATGATTGACTTCAAATCTTACCCATATATAGTGAACATGTATTGATGTACTGCTAAAAAGGCGCAGAAATGTGCAATGCATCTTTACATTAAAAAGTTTTATCAAGAAACCTACGATGCGATTCGTAATTAATGAAAATATAAATTCTTATCTGAGACTGAGTGAAATATATCTGAAAAATATCGTGCTCTGATGGCCGGAGTGTATCAAACCGTACAAGGTGAAGGCATACAGTTTGATACAAACGGAATAGATGTTTCAACAGGTTTCAATAATGTACGCATACAGTGCAAACATGTATCAGAGTGTACCAAAGTGTTAGTTTTTTTTTTGGAAAGTTACAATAAATGCTGTAAAATCTAGTAAACTAGCTTTTAGTAGTTGTTCCACTCAATAACATATGTACTGTATATATATAACGAAGTACTCATTTTGATACAACCTCAGCTAAGGTGCTTATGACCATGCTATAAAATATATATATATATATATATATATATAATATATATATATATATATATATATATATTCAGGTTACGCATATAGAGTTGAACTGACAATGTATTTTCAAGCCTGTGTATCATTTCTTTCCCTGGATGTGTAACAGATCACCCAGTTCATAAGGTAGATTGTGACGAATGGCATACCTTCACAATTTCATGTTCTATTGCTAGGCCAAAAGTGGTTCAAATCACTCATATGTTTAGATTTATCATGGTAAACGAACTAGACCTGGTCTCCCTTTCTTACGAGTGACCATTTCCTTAAAAGACACGATCGTAATTTGCAAATATTTTTTTTACAAACTTATCCGTCTTTGGTAGAACAAGAAAATTACCAACCATTGGACTTTTCCAACGCTTGGGAGAGACGTTCAGAGTTTCGGCAATGCGTTGTGCTATTTAAACTCCGCCCTGTAACTTGAAAACAAGTCTGAAATTCATTACTAGAGGCCCATCTTGCTTCTACTGTGCTTATTTTTTCACCAGAGAAGCCTAGCCATGCTTTTATTCACAATGGAAATGTGTTAAATATTTTCTAGATCATTCCGTATCCAGAGATCAAAGAAATAAATCATGAACACAGAGATTATTTCAGTTGTTGATAGAGTCATTGGAAATATCTAGTAACTTTTCCTCTAAAATACACGGTCTCAATTAATTTTCTTCGATTTTTTATATTGTCAATGAGGTGTTTGTATAAAGTGTGAAAAATTTAATATGGATTTAATAGTAATTAATATTATAGCAGATTAGAGAGAGAACAGAAAGAGAGAGTACTGTGTGGAATGAGGTGTTCTATAGTTTTTCCCCAACTCGCCTTATTCCTGACAATGCATTCACCAGCCAATCAACATTTTTGAGGATTGATGATGTCATCAGGCAGTCTCAATGCATTGGGAGTTTGAACTCTAACAAAGTCGGCTTTAGTGTGCATATCGTGATTCATTGCTAGATTCTGTATGTTTGAAACGACAAAAACATGTTT
>NW_023649858.1:0-6229 GCF_015228065.2 Penaeus monodon | reverse complement strand
TATATATATATTAAAATAATATTTTATATATATATATTTATATTATATTAATAAAAACATGTATAAAGTTAAATATAATTTTATATATATTTGGCAAATTATCACGTATATAATAAATGATAATATTATATTAAAAATTATATAATATATATTATATTATAATATATATAGAAGAGAGAGAGAGAGAGAGGGAGAGAGAGAGAGAGAAAAAATGTATATATAAAAAATTCATTATACTTGTATATACTACACACACACACACACACACACACCACACACACCACACACAATTATATATATATTTTATAAATATATATAATATATATATATATATATATTAATATTATATATATATTTATAAATGTTATGCACATACACACATATTTTGGGGTGTCTGTGTGTGTATATTAAATAATATATAATATATATAATTTTAAATAAAATTATAATATTAAAATATATATATATAAAATATATATTAATATATATATAATATATATATAAAATTAATATATATATGTGGTGTGTGTGTGTTGGTGGTGTGTGTGTCTATATATGTACACACACACACACCACACACACACACACACACCACACACACCACACACACACACCACCACACAAAAATATATATATATATATATAATATATAATATATATTAATATTTTAAATGTACGTACATACATAAATAACACACCCCACACCACACACACACCCCCCACAAACACCACACACACACACAACCCCACACACCCACACACACACACACACACACATTGATACTGTATATGTAAATAGAAAAATATAAAATGTTTTTTATAATTTACAGTATTAATTTTTAATACAATACAAATACCAATTTTCCCGTGTACCAAACCCTAAAAAGGAAGCAGAATAGTGAGGTTTTTTTCTATATTTTTAAAAATACTGATGGACGAAAAAAAACGCCACCAGAAGCCAAATTTTCTTAGCCAAGATTTTTAGATTTCCCCCCTGTGCCGACCACGCGATGTAGGAGCCCCGGCCCCATGAAATTTGGGCGTGAGCCCGAATGTGGAATTTAGTGGTCAGTTTTGTCCAAAAATGCTGTGTTACTGCTACGCGTGAGGCCTTTGTGTTGGGATTATTTTTAGTGTTTTGATTTCGGTTTCGAAATCTTATCATTACTGTTATCATCATTATTTCCGTCAAAATTTAATAATATTTTATTTCAATGCCTAACTTGTATGTAAAAATAAATACATGCATACACAAAAGAGGCAATCAAACACACACACACACCACAATACACACCACACAACCACACACACACACACAAAAACACAAACAAACACACACACACAACACAACAACACAAAAACACACACAAAAAAAAAAAAAAAAAAAAAAAAAAAAAAAAAAAAAAAAAAAAAAAATATATATTATATATAATAATATATATAATATATATATATATATATAAATATTATAATAGACACCGCAACAAACTGTGTAAAACCCCTTACTTCATATACCTGCTCTCAGATTTTAAAGACCCCTGCCCTTCCCGCTTCGCTTTTTTGAAGGCTCACAAGGCCCAGGGTGTGCGGTTGCCTCCTCTCTCGCCACAGCAACCACAAACCCCCTTTTTCGTTTTACCCTATTGATGTTGCTTCCTCTCTACGACATTTTCCTCGAAAATTTTAATGTGAAACCAAATCGGGTTTAAAATTTATCAAATTATAGTGTGAAAATTGGGTTTTTTTTTCAGAGATGAATCCCTTTTTTTTCAAAAAGGGAAATTTAAATCAGAAGATTTATCTGTTGTATAAAGGGCTTGTAAAGATATTATATAAGGAAATTGACGGGGGTTTTATAAAAAAAAACACAAATATTTTTAAAGTTGGGGACTTGAAGTTTATACAAATTTAGAAATATCATTTTTAACGGGGAGGCAATCATAATCGGAGTTTAAAAATGTCAAAAACAAAGTTTAAAAACTGTGAAACCATTTAAAGGTCTAAAAAACTTTTAACCCCTCCCCCCCCCCCATTCTCACCTATTTTCTTATTTCTTACTCTTTAAAATTATTTTTATTGTTATTATTTTATTATTATTATTATTATTATTATCCATTTTATTATTTATTATTATTTTTATTTTTATTATTATCATTTTTTTCTTTATTATTATGATTTTTATTATTATTATTATTTTTTCTTTTTTTATTATTATTATTATTTTTATTATATTTTTATTAATATTATCATTATTATTATTATATTATCACTATTATTTTTATTTTTTATAACTTTATTATTATTTTTTTGTGAAAACCGCATGTCCCTATCTTTAGACAAACGACCCCAGAGCTCGGGAAAGACTTTCATCGACCCCAAAGTGAACCTTCAGAAGCAATCGCAATGAAAACCGAACAAAATTCATGTCCTGAAAATTTGGGGTCGTGTAGGTTTAAAAAACTAAATCATTTTTTTTGTTTTCAAAATTTTATTGTTGTTATGTTTTTATACTATTACTATTATTAAATTACTATTATAATTGCAAGCATTTTACATTTATTGAATTATCACGTTTTTATTATCTTTTTATTACTTTTTTCATTATTTTATTGTTTTTATTATCTTTTTTATTATTATTATCATTATTCCCTTCATCATGATATTATTTTTTTTACCTTCAGTCTTTTTATATTAAAATATTATTATTGTTATTGTTCGTCTTTATTATATTGCTGTTTTTTATCTTCTTATTATAGCTGTACTAGTACATACTATTATTTCATCATTAATTTTATTTTCTTTAGTTTTAAATATCTTATCAATTTTTCTTTTTTTTACTATTAATAAAAATTATTTAACATATTCCCATTTTTTATTTTTTTATCATATTGTGATTATAATTATCTTTGTTATTATACTTTAAAAGTTTATATCATTTTTACTAATACTAATACTATCATTTTTATTATTATATTTTACTTATTCCCCTTTTCATTATTTCTTATTTTTTTCATCACTTATTATTATTTTTATTTTTTTATTATTACTCTTTAAAGATATGATGTATTACTTTTTTATTTTACTGCTATTATTATCTTATCATTCCATCATCAGTATTATTAAAATTATTATCTCATAGGGTTTATTTTTTTTTTATTGTCTTTTTAATATAATTATTGTTATTATTTTATTATTACCATTTGATTATTTTTTTTTTACCTTTGTGATTATTTTTTTACCACGTGATTATTATTTCCAGTGATTATTATTTTTACCTTTTGTGATTATTTATGTCTTTGATTTTTAAAATTATTATTATTATTAATTTGTTACTATTTCCCTTTAAATGCAATGTTTTTAAAAATTCCCATTGTTATTTTTATTGTCATTTTACTTTGGTAAAATTAGTTAGATTTCGGTTAAAAAATCATATCCCGTGACTGCACATTTCCTGGTCCCCTTTCATGCAAACCCTTGTCTTTTTGTTGTACTTTTTTTCCCCAATTTCATTTCCCCAATTTCTTTATTTTATTTTGAAATATAAACAGACATGCTATAGGCAGCGTTATTTTTCATTTTTTATTTTTTAATATTACCCCAATTATTATCATTACATCATCTTTGATATTACTTAGCATTTAAATTTTTTTTTTACTATTTGCATTTTTTTATTATTATCATTTTTTTAAATTATTATTATTATCTTCATTTTTATTACATTATTATTTCTATTATTATTGTTTTTATTTTTATTATTATTGTTTTTATTTGTAGTAGTTTGTATTATTACCATTTCATCATTTTATCTCATCTTTTTATTAAACTGTATCATTTTTGTTCTTTATACTTTTTTTTCTTCTTTTTCACGTTTTTATCATTGTTTTGGGTTTTTTTACTTACTGTTGTTATTAACTTTTCATATTTTCATTATTTTTATTATTATCATTTCCGTAATTATTTCATTTTTTAATATTATCATTTTTTTTATTGATATTTTCATTATCATTTCATTAAAATATTATCACTATTGATATTTTATATGTTTTATCATTTTCAATTTGCATTTAAAATGTACTTAATTTTTTTTTACTATTACATAGTTTTATAATCAGTATCTTTTTAAAGAAAGCCCAAAAAAAGTGCTGCCCGAGATTTCTATCCCTCCATTTTGAATTTCCAATTTTTTGAAAAAAAAAAAAAAAAAAAATATATTAATATATCATACATACATTAAATATAATTATATATATATATATATTATATTTTTATATAAATAATATTATAATATTTTATTCATACTTTCCTGCTAATCATTTCTTGTTTTCGTTTGCAATGATAGCCCCCGAAGTTTGGTCATGAAACTTCTGCTAAAAAAATTTTTCTACACTTGCCCGCCAAAAAGTTTGGTATTAAACCTCTTACAATAGGAACTCAAACAGTCTTGTTTTTTTCATTTAAAAGTAAGTAAATATATTATATATTACAATTTTTAAATGTTTAAAATAATGTGGTTTTGGATAATATAAATATATACCCAAATATTAATAAAATATAATAATAATAAATATGAAAAAACAATTTAATAATTATATATATAAATTTTATATAATATATATAATATATAAATACAAAAATAAAAAGAAAAAAAAAAAAAAATAAAAAAAATATACATTAATATGTTATATATAAAATAATTATATATATATATAAATATCGTTATACCGTGATAATTTTATAAATAATTAATATAAATTTTTATATAAATATATAAATAAAGGGGGGGGGTGTGGTGGGGGGGTGGGGGTGGAAATAAATAAAGATATATTTTATAAAAATATATAATAATATATATATATACATAACATTTTTTTTATTATTTTTGGGAATTTATATATAGATATTTTAAAATATAGACATACACACACACACACAACACACCACACACATATAAAATAATAAAAAAATAAAATATAAATAATATATATATATATATTTGTTTGTGCTGTGTGTGTGTGTGTATGAATAAATATTTATTTAATTAATATATATTTATATAGTAACAAATATTATCAATATTATATTATTTATATTAAAAAAATATATATATATAAATATTATAATATTTTAATATAATAATATATATATAATTTATATATTATATATTTTATATATATATATATATATAATATTTATATATATATTGGGTTTTGTTGTTTTTTTGTGTGTGTGGGGGTGTGGGGGTGTATTTAATATATATATATATTATATATAATATAAAATATATAGTAAATATATATTTTGGTGTGGTGTGTGGTGTGGGGTAGTTTGTATTTTAAATATATGATACACACACACACCACACACACCACACCACACACACACACACACACACACACACAAATAATAAATAGATAAATAAATAAATTAATAATAATAAATATATATTATACATTAAATATGTATTTATATAATATATAATGTAATATTAAAAGTTTAATATATTATATATATATATATTAATATTATATTACATACCGATATACTCGGATATAAATATAATATTTTAATATATATATATATTTAAAAAAGGGGGATAATAATATATGGTGTGGTGTGTGGTGTGTGTGTTTTGTTTTAAAATATATTTATTTTATATATTATATTATTATAAAAATTATATATCATTAAAATTTTTTTATTTTTTTATGGGAATTTTATAAAGTATTACATATAGACACACACACACCCACCCCACTATAATAAAAAAAATTTTAAATAAAAAAATAAAAAAAAAAATAAAATAAATACAACCACACACACAACACCACACAAAACACAAAAACACACACACACACACACAACAAAATATATAATTATATAAAATTATTTTATAATATAATTAAATTTTAATATAAATAGATAATAAAATATAAAAAATGGGTGTATATAAAAAATAATATATATATTATATATAAAAATATTAAAAAATATATATATTTGTTATGTTTTTAATATATATTATTATATAAAATTTTAAAATATATTTTAATATATATAAAATATATGAAATTTTGAAATAATTATAATAAATATAATATATATTTATATACATATATACCCACACACACACACACACAAAACAAAACCCCAACACACCACCACACACACAAATTATATATTATAATATTTAATATATATAATTTATATATAAAAAAAAAAAAATTTTTTT
>NW_023649856.1:0-6230 GCF_015228065.2 Penaeus monodon | reverse complement strand
ATATCTGCACGATATCACTGAGATCTGCTCCATATTATATGCATTAATACAATCGACACTCTCGGTCAATAGCTAATTCCAACTCAAATGAATTAAAGAGAATGATTATGATAATAGATAAACTAACATGGTGACCATGAACAAATGATAAACATAATAAAACCAATTACGGATATGGATAACTAGTTTATTGTGCCTTATCGCCACGGACATGTTATTAAGCTTGAGGTCCCTTTTTAAAGATGTACTTTCCTATTGTGCAAGTTTTTGTTCGGAAAATTTTCTATATCTTTCTATGGCGCTTAGACTGGACCTAATGTTGTGCTGAATGCTTGTGTTTGTGCTTGTTTGCCGCTTAGGGTAATAAGTTATACTAGCGCACGGAAGGGAATGGCTTGTAGAAAAACATAATGTAAAAAGTATAACATAATGCCAATAGCATCTAATAATTTACTAATACGGTTCGCTATTGCTTTGAAACATAATTTCTATTGATATCTTTATGCAAACACAATTATACCTGCTGTAAACTCTTGAGAAATGCATATATAATAAAACGCCAACAGCATCTGGTGTTCCCAAGCGGTCACCCATCCAAGTACTCACCAGACCCAACGTTGTTTCAGTTCGCTGATCGGACGACAAGCGGTGTTTTCATCGTGGTTTGATCATTGGCGTACAACTTAAAACGTTAATCAGCTTTACGTCAGTGCTCACAGATTTTTCATACATATTAACATCATTTATCTTTTGTTGTTGCATCAAACTTCATTAAAACGACATTCCAGTCTAATCACTCGGATCTGCTCCACCGTGCATCAATCATCACTGTTAGAGTACAGACAATTGTTACCACTTTAAAGCACCTGTCGTGAGCCTTTTACTCATTTTTGAGCTGTGCAACTGTGTAAAAAAATGTACGATATACAAGTCATACAGAAGATATTGAGTAAAATGATCCTCAATACGGTTATAAATCTGTGTACACATGCAACCATATTTCGGGCACTTCTTGCTGTTATCGTATTATTTTTTGTTGGTATTATCAGTCTTCAAAATATCAATATTTGTAAAATGGTTATTACTAGTAATTTTATCATCATTATCACCATCATTTATCAATCCTTTTAGAATGTGGTTATAACTACTATCAACATCATCACTGCTTACTCTTTACATACCATTTGCAAATTTCAATGCCATGGCATCAGAGTCACATCAGTGAGATTCATACTAACATCAACCACAGTCCAACACTTAAGGGAGTAAATGCAATAATGGTTAATGATTTACCAAATTCTGCTAGACTTCTATCACTCTTTTGTGCCATAATACTCTATAAAGAATTCATGGTTTGCAACTATTGCTCAAAAACTTGGGGAAAGGCAAAAAGACATTCTTACATTATATATATACAAAGAAATATACTTTTGTATAACAATCCAATTAATGAAACTATAGCCGCGATTTTTTGAAAATTTAATTTGCTTTCTTGGATATTGATATTATCTTTATTTCTATCATTTTTTTTCACTGTTCTTTTGCAGATATCAGTACTTATATTATTACTATTATATTCATGCGATTACTACTAAATTCGTTCTATCCTTCTCCCTCTTTGCAACGGTAAATTTGCTTTTACTGTTTTGCTGTTGACTGAAGCATAATTTTCATTGAGTTCTTTAGGCAAATATGTATGGCATATATAGCATATATATAATAAAATGCCAAAAGTATTCGAATGTTTGGGTGACATAAAATAACTATCTACACTGTTGATTTTTTCTCCCTTTTGTTGGAAATTTCTTTACTTGCCATGCAGTAACACATGATCACTAAGGCAAGCAAATCTAATTTAGGGTCACTATTCATTTATGCAAACTGGAACATGCGATGATTACTCATGATGATTCCCTTTTCCGTAAATATACTACTAGAGATATATGATAAAGATTAACTAATCACAGGAATGGTGATTTGGGATTCAAATCCTGTTTGCAATTGTAACTTTAACAATACTCGTCATATTTTTGTCTTTTCATCACCGATTCCTACATAATAAGCTATATAAAACAAATTTCTAATCAGTGTTGCCAATCCTGAGTTTTCTAACGTAGGTCCATAATTTTCACTGTGACCTGAGTTTCTGTGTTTGTTAATAGAAATCCATAAATCTTGTCTTTTTTACCTCAATTAATCTAGTATGTATTTTTTTTACTAAGTATGTTGACCATCAACACGTAACACCTGTATCAGACACGTCTATTAGCACGGTGCATTCGTTCAGTTTATCAGTCGCATCCTAGCTGTTTTTTTTACTAGAGCCCTTTCGCATAGCCACTCTTAACTTGCTCACACACGAGGGAAAATAACTTCTGAGGATAAGGAACCCATTGTGGATGGAGAGTCGAGAATACTCTGCCACAAAAAAGGCTAAACCACTGTAAAACAAATGTTCGTAATTGTATGATCTTAACTACATATAAGTGGGCCTAAATATATAACTTCTTTATGCGGTTAGTAGTATTATTTTACCAAGAGACATAGTGATATTACCATGATTTCTATATTTCATTTTGTCGAAATATTAATTCACTAATTATCATCGTTACTGGTAGGGTAATCATTATCAACAATGATACTACATTTTGTTCGAATTATGATCAATAATATTATCACCAGTATCTTTGATATGATGCTAATTATGATTTATATTTACATTTAAGTAGCGTTATTATTAACATTACCATGACAACAACGACTATGTTAATGACAGTAATTATCATAATCTAATAACAATAATAGCGATGATGAGAATAATATTGAAAATGCTAGTAATAATCATAACGAAACAAATACACAAAAAAATGATAATAACAAGAACAATAGCGGCAAAAATGTTTTATGAAAGCACTCAAAGTTTAAGATTCAATAAATGGTATTTTTGCTTATGGTTAGCTATATCGTTTATCTCTGTGCAAGAGATGCAGTAGAATGAGTACACATTAAAAATCATATAAAATATCACATTACTCAATTTCTTATCATTACTTGTACACCTTGTATTCTTTACAAAGTTGCACAGCTCAATCACTAGTAAAAGCTTACAGCAGGTGCAAAAAACTGGTGACAATAGAATTGCCAATACTCCCGATAGTGGTCGATTGTGACTGATGTTTACATTATGGAAAAGATCTCAATGTTCTGATTGGAATGTCATTGTCATGAAGTTTGATGCAAAACTAAAATATACATTATATTAGGATGTATAAAAATGACGAGCACGACAGAAAAGTGGCTAACGTTAAATAAAACTTTGTCAACGATCATACCACGTTGAAAGCACCGCTTCTCGTCCGATCAGCGAAGTTAAGCAACGTTGGGTCTGGTCAGTACTTGGATGGGTGACCGCCTGGGAACACCAGATGCTGTTGGCATTTTATTATGCATATTTATTATATATTATATAAGAAATGTATATGTTTAGCATATATAATAAAATGCTAAACATATGCATTTTCTTTGCCACTTTTAACAGCTCTTCTCATACTTGTATCAAGAAATCCAATGAAATTATACTTTAATTTAAACGAAATAGAGTAAAAGTCATTGGAGGCGAATTTAGAGAGAATAAAGAAAATGGATGGGGGTATAACTAAAGTAAATTAAAGTGATAATGACTGTTTTATCAATAATCATTAGTAATGATGGATATAAAAATATGAATGAAATCATTTTAATAATAAAGAAAACATTCACGATCAATTTCCAGCAATATATCTGGCAGTAGTTTTGAAGCTTTGGCTCTATACCATTCCTCGTGGAGTTTCAGAGCCTGTGTTGTCAGTGTACGATTTTATTAACCAGTGAAAACATGTGAGATTTCCTTCCCTTTGCCGTTGGCTTTTGTGACTGATGAATGTAGGTGTAACTGGATGGCAAGTAATTGGAATTTCCTAGGAAGACTAAATAAAAACTGAATTGTATATGGGTATTAACATAATACATTTCATAAGAGTTTCCGCGCCAGAGAAAGCAGATAAACAAAGCAGATATGTTAAATGCTAATATTCCAAACAAAAACTTGCACAACAGGAAACTACATATCAAGATAAGTGACAGAGTATGTCCACGACCTTAATCTATTTTCCCTATCCGTAACTGGTTTTGTTGTAAATATTACTATCATCAGATGTCCATATCATAATGCTCGTCTTTTCTTGCCATGACTACTACCATTAATCTTACATAATTGATAA
This sequence comes from Penaeus monodon, assembly GCF_015228065.2. Classification (NCBI taxonomy): domain Eukaryota; kingdom Metazoa; phylum Arthropoda; class Malacostraca; order Decapoda; family Penaeidae; genus Penaeus; species Penaeus monodon. Next base: position 1,971 of record NW_023649856.1, on the reverse strand, counting down.
CTAACCAACTACTAATATTAGTGGTAGGATTACAATTACAATAATTCCTACTATAATATTGTCAGCAGTAGTAATGACATGATCATTTGTGATTTACATTAATAATTCCTTCACTCGTGTTTCAGCTTTTGACGAGCGAACACCTTGTTAACGCAGTAAACAAAAACTCAGTCTTGTGCACAAAGCACCCTGGTAGCCCGGGCCTACTCGTCTCGCTTGATTTTGTTGTGCTGAGTTTCATAGTAAAATAAGTTAAAGTAAATCCTGTTAATAAAGAACTTTTTGTGTTTGACAGCACCGTCAGTGCTCTTGTTTTTCCAGGTGACACGAGACTACAGTACGCGTAGTCAGCACCCCACCTCAGCCCGCACTCTTTTACACTGGGTACCTGGCATTGACCCTGGGAGGGGCCAGTATCTGGGACAGTCCTTTGGGGCACTTTTTTCCATATTTCTAAAATTATCCTTAATCATGTGACTTCTAGCCTAACAGGAGTAACCTTGTGGCTCCGTATTGCCCTGGGGTTGCACGCTTACCTCTTGCACTAGGCAAGATCGCGGTAAGGGAGTTTCTTCCACATAACAATGATACTCTGTGGTACGAGAACGCAATCAGGCTTCACTGGGGGGTTAAGAAGAGGATAATACTGTTTACTCTTCTTAGTATGCTGTTAGATGAAACATAAGTTAAGATTTATCAATTCCCTTAGGCAGAGAAGCTTTGGCTTAACACCCGGGAGTTTGAGCCTGTGTTGTCAGTGTACGATTTTATTAACCAGTGAAAACATGTGAGATTTCCTTCCCTTTGCCGTTGGCTTTTGTGACTGATGAATGTAGGTGTAACTGGATGGCAAGTAATTGGAATTTCCTAGGAAGACTAAATAAAAACTGAATTGTATATGGGTATTAACATAATACATTTCATAGAGTTTCCGCGCCAGAGAAAGCAGATAAACAAAGCAGATATGTTAAATGCTAATATTCCAAACAAAAACTTGCACAACAGGAAACTACATATCAAGATAAGTGACAGAGTATGTCCACGACCTTAATCTATTTTCCCTATCCGTAACTGGTTTTGTTGTAAATATTACTATCATCAGATGTCCATATCATAATGCTCGTCTTTTCTTGCCATGACTACTACCATTAATCTTACATAATTGATAACTAACCAACTACTAATATTAGTGGTAGGATTACAATTACAATAATTCCTACTATAATATTGTCAGCAGTAGTAATGACATGATCATTTGTGATTTACATTAATAATTCCTTCACTCGTGTTTCAGCTTTTGACGAGCGAACACCTTGTTAACGCAGTAACAACAAACTCAGTCTTGTGCCACAAGAGCTACCCTGGAGCCCGGGGCCTCTCGTCTCGCTTGACTTTGTTGTTCCTGAGTTTAACGTAAATAAAGTAAAGTAAAATCCTGTAATTACAGAACTTTTGTGCTTTGCCAGCACCTTCAGTGCTCTTGTTTTATGCAGGTGACACGAGACTACAGTAGGCGTAGTCAGCACCCCACCTCAGACCCGCAGCTCTCTTCTACACCAGGGTAGCCCTTACGGGCATTGACCCCTGGGGTAGGGAGGCCCAGTAGTCTGGGGCGTCCTTTGGGCGCACTTTTTCTCCATTTCTAAAATTTTCCTTCTTCATGTGACTTCCCTGAGCCTACCGGAGTACCCTTGTGGCTCCCGTATTCGCCTGGGGGGTGGGCACCGACTTACCGTCCTTCGCACTAGGCAAGTTCGGCGGTAAGGAGTGTCCTCCACATAACTCGATCCTCTCTGTGGTACTGGAGAACGCAACCAGGCTTCCACTGGGGGGTAGAGGACGAAATACTGATTTACTCTCTCTTAGCTATTGCTGTTAGGTTGATACCAAAAGTTAAGAGTTTTCAAATCCCTTCAGGAGAACGATTTTGAGCAAAGGGTCGGACCTGGTCCGATGCCCGAATGAATGATC